>NW_006773723.1:1542016-1543448 GCF_000442215.2 Lipotes vexillifer
AGACAGGAATAAAGACACAGACCTACTAGAGAATGGACTTGAGGATACGGGGAGGGGGAAGGGCAAGCTGTGACAAAGCGAGAGAGAGGCATGGACATATATACACTACCCAACGTAAGGTAGATAGCTAGTGGGAAGCAGCCGCATAGCACAGGGAGATCAGCTCGGTGCTTTGTGACCGCCTGGAGGGGTGGGATAGGGAGGGTGGGAGGGAGGGAAGAGATATGGGAACATATGTATATGTATAACTGATTCACTTTGTTGTAAAGCAGAAACTAACACACCATTATAAAGCAATTATACTCCAATAAAGATGTAAAAAAAAAAAAAGACGATGACACACACACACACACACACACACACACACACACACACATACACACACACAAGGCAAAAGGATCATCCCATTCAGAACAGAGTGGTAAAAGAGGACTCATATGCAGCAGAGGTAGCAGAGGGCTCGGAAGAGAAATCTCTGGGTCATTTGGAGATAGATACAGCTGGTGAAGGGCGAGACAGCAGCTCTTGGGGGCGTGCCGAGGAGCATTTAGGTGTGGAGATGAAAAGTCTCTGTACTCCCCTCAGAAATTAGATACTGACACAGCCCAGCTCTGCCTGGTCTTTTAGGGAAAGGAGCTATTTAAGAGGGAGGAAAACGGGGATTAAAGCTTTGAGTGGCAGCAGATGTATAGAAGTCTTTTCCTAACCATATTTTTACCCCTCGCCTTCCGACCCCGCTCCATTTTAGGGACCCCTTGAACGATGAATACTGGAGGCCAGACCTTTGTCTGGTGACGTAAGAGTATATTATTGTCACGTGACTATTTGCTCTCTCCTCTCTTCCCTCCACTGACATCAGGCCCGACGGTGTGACTTGCTTTGGTCAATAAAATGTGAGCAGAGACTTAAACTGTGCTTGTGTGGCTTAGCTTAGCCTTTTGCCTTCCTGTCCTTTGCCATAAAAAGAGCCTTTTCCTTCTGCGTAGGCCCTAGAGTAGGGGCGGAGAAGCAGACCTGAACCACCTGCAGGTCGGAACAGAACCACTGCAGGCAACCTAAGATCCATGAGCCAGATGCCTTTGTTTTATAAGTCATGGAGAGCTGAGGGTTGTTTACTACACAGCATTATTGCAGTAAAGGCCGACTAACATAGAAATTAGTCCTTGAAAATGTGATGCTGCTGAGATAAAAGCATAAAATATGTGTCTTTGGTCTTGGGACTGAACAGCAGACAGCAAGAAAGTGTTGGAAACTGGAAAAATGATGATCCATCTTATGAAGCAGTAAATATTTGGTAAGACTGTCACCTGAGATAACCTGAAGGCAGAAAATATAACTCATGAATGCGTGGTTTTGGGTGAAGGGATTTCAAGATACGGTTGCTGCTTTTCATAAGGTCTTTCAAGAAGGAACTGACCTGCTTGCAAGCAGG
>NW_006773723.1:1543458-1594065 GCF_000442215.2 Lipotes vexillifer
GGAATGAAAGAGTGAAGAGTGACTCCATAAATTCCAAGACTTGCAAATTTTAAAATAGAACTGCGTCTCATCTCCAAATAGAACAAGAAAAACTGAGAAATGTTTAAAGCCACAAAGCCTGATTAAGATACGAATAAGACCCGGTCTCAGGACAAAGAGCAAATAAAAGTCACCATCGTACTCTTTGTAAGACCTTTGAATGGATTAAGGTGGCACCCAGTAAATTCTTTCATCTGGACAAAATAACTTGTAGAAAAGAAATAAGGACTAGGTTTCACAAAACTTGATAAACTCAAACTATCTGTAATTAAGTCTAGAGAGAGCGAGGCATGACTTGAAAATGATGTGGATATGGCTGTTGTCTCATGGAGCCAACTTGAATCCACACACAAAAAATTTTAATAGTTTCTGAGAGACATTTAAGTCCCAAAGCAGCCTCGCCAGCGTTAAAAAGGACTGTGATTTTTGTTTTTTTTTCCTAACTGAGATTGTGACTCTTTGAGCCATAATGAAAGATCTTAGGATAATAATAACGTATCAATATCGGTTCATTAATTGTGACAAATGCACCATATTACTGTAAGATGTTACTAATAAGAGAAACACGGTGTTGGGTATATGGGAACTCTCTGTACTCTCTCAGCAACTTTTGTGTAAATCTAAAACTATTCTCAATTAAGATTTTATTAAAAAAAAAAAAAAAGACCTTAGGGTCCCCGACATTCTACAGGCAGACAGGAGGATGAGGAAGCTGCTCAGCTGCCAGGGAGGACACAGACTTCTTCAGACGTGACCAAAAGGTAATGGAAAACTACCTCCCCCAAGGTGGGGCCAAGAGCCATGAGAACAATGGAGAGAAGAGCTATTCCCAGGGAAGAGAACTGGAGCCTGAGCAAGGAACATTCCCTACCTCCAGGTTGGGAACTTGGCAATGTTCGTCCAGTGAGATTTTAGAATAGCTACAGATCTGTGACTGCTTCCCCTTCTGCAATGGGCTATTTATTTTTGGAAGCCTGTCTCTGTTCCGCTATGGTATGTGGTGTCCCAAATAATCTAGGATTATGGTACCCCAGAATGAAAGACCCACAGAACATACCTGAACCTGACTCACAGCTCAGAGTACGGCTGCCACAGCTGCCCAGCCAACCTGTAGGCAAGATGTAAAAGTTCTGTTATCGTAAACCACTGAGAATTCTTTTGGTACATGGCAAAACTTGATGAATACATCTGGCAAAGGTTCCCAAAGAACTGAGGAATGGCTCTAGATGGGATCTGAGCCTACTAAAGGTGAGAGAGTAGGTGGGGGAGAAAGCTGTAGAACTTCTCTAGACAATGATCAGCTCTATTTCCAAAATCAGGTTAGAGTATCCCAAACATCACATCCACAAGGTATATCAGAAATGCCCTCAAATGACTAGAGTCCAGAATTTTATATCAAACTTTAATAATCAGTGATACTATTAAAACCCCGACAATAACTATAGTTCCAAACAAGGTCCTATTACAAAGAAATTCCTTGGGAATGAGACTGAGATATAGAATGTTAATGAATCTTAGAACCGCTTAGATAATGTTTTTGTTTATTTATTTATTTATCTATTTATTGATATTTTTAGAACCTGTTAGATAATTTTTATGAAGAACACACAAATCTTTATAACAAAATCTCAACTGCATTTTTCTAGTAAGTATCTTGAAGGCGATTATTCAAATAGGCATCTGAGATAAAAATTAACTTCTCTATTTATATAAAAACATTAAAAATTCACTTGTTCATTTTTTGAGCCATAAACATTCATTAAGATGAACGAATTCATTAAGATGAATTCATTAAGATGAATATAGGAAGAATTAAAACTCTTTTATTGCAAAATAATTTGAGTCTGCCAACAATGGATAAATTAATAATAATTTTGACATTTATTTTGCTCCAATGCAAACTTTATATATTTAATTTCATGCTAAGCAATATTTGATATAACAAAATACCAACATAAAATAATTCAGATTTATCCAGGGAGTTTGTTTTAATGGGAACTGACCTATGTTTAATGATTGCAAACCACTTTAACAGGTTTTACTTGTTTATATAAGAGACATTTTTAAAAAGACATTTATTTTTCACTTTTCCTGGCATTAACTAGGGACAATCTTGCCACAATTCTACTTTACAAAACTACAAGGAAGGAACACTCAATGTGATGTTCATGTGAAATATAATTACCCACTTTTCTTCCTTTACAACATGTACTCCATAGACAGGATGACAAGCCAAGGGGTACATAATACACTGCCTGTCATTAATAACAAGTATGCTCTTCTGAAATTACTTTACAATAGCACTTATTCAGAATACCCTTTACTTGCTTTTTGGACTACTATGGATATTATAGCACTTTAACAAGTGTCTCCTGTTTCAAATCAAAGATATAAATGGGAATTTATTAAATAAATGAATAGACCAGGTACAATCATAAACAAGTATTGTAAATTTTAACATATACAAAGTTTCATCTCTGCCCATGACTCTTAAGGTGGTTACACGGGCAGGCTCTGGGTCCCTATGCCAGGATTGCAGAGAGATACAGCTCCTCCATATTGCCCTAAAGAAATATCACACATTCTCCAAGGCTCTTCAAAGCCCACCTACTGAATGAAGTCTTTCTTGAGTCTCCCGAGCATATGTGAGCTCTTCTTCCTTTAAATCCATAGCATATCTGGTTTATCCCTCCATAGTAATGATAAAGCTAATAATAACCCAAATCCCACTGACTTATCCTTGAGAACTTCCAATATGCTACATCCATGCTAAACTCTACATTCGCCATCCATCTCGTTTCTTCTTTGCAGCACTCCTACAAAGCAGGCATCATTATTCCCACTTTATAGATGAGGAAACTGGGCAAAGATTTGAACTCAGGATTTAACTGAGTGTTTGTTGTTGTTGTTGTTGTTAACAATCTCTGATTTTAATGAGAGTCAATCTCAAGGGAACGTCATAACCTTCTCCACGTGATCCTTGACTTAAACGGAAGCTCATGTGCTTGGCCCAGCTACCTTAGATCTCTCTTACCACAGAATTCCTGTGTATTTTCTCCCCTTAGTTTCTTGGCTCTTTTCAGCCCCACCACCCAGCCTACTGTACCAGCCTCAAGCCCAAACAGGGTGCTCTTGGCTGAGTACTAGCTTGAGTTATTTCTCTCTCTCATTTCTAGCTGATGATACTTGTGATCACAGTATCACCTGAGGAGGAAGGTGTAAGCTGGAGGTAGAATATGCTACCACAGCATTTTGTTTGTTTAAAAAAACGCTAGGCCACGGTCCCCTCCATTTTTTCCCTCTTATACCCAAATTCTGTAAGAGGCATGAGTTCCAGGTGCCATATGCTTCTCTGGTGCCTGTCTATGGGCCAAATAGAGGAAGAGTATGCTGGAGAGAGCACTGACCAGGAAGATGACATCAAACCAACAGTGACAGAAGTTGAACTGCAGCTCTCCAAGAACTTCGGTGACTATGGTGCGGTACTCCAGAGGCATGTGCTCATTTGGATCAGCAGCACAGAGGAGACGAAGTACACGCCCATTACCTGTGCTAATAGCAGGACAATGACATTGGAGGACTTACTGCTCGATATGGCATAGAAGAACTCGGTAAGAGCGATCAGCACCCCTCTAATAGACGTGACAATGATTATTCCAATCAGAATGAAGGAAATGTGCTGGGATCAGAACTTCACATCAAATGGGATCCCCAGATAACTCACAGTGATCTCAGTGCCTCTTGTGACTGGATCAGTTTTCCCAACTCGGTCAAAAACGATATTAATGGTTGCCATGAAAATTTTCCAAACATAGTAAATAGAGAAAAAGTAACCCAGAAAATTAAAATATTTCCCCTTGAAAGTTTTGGAGTATTCTATTCTCTCCTTGGTAGCATAGAGATCAGCTGTTTCCAGAAAAAGCTCCTGTTTAGTTCTTCCAAAGCATCCACTTCCTGTTGAACAAGAGTAAGATTTTCACTTCCTGCTACTGAAGTGGTAACACTCTTTATCATTCCCCAGAATCCTGATGGTTTGTTATGCACCTCCCCTTTCTGGAACATAGTAGCTTCAAGGACAGGATTTAACTCCAAAAATGGTGATCTTAACAACTCAGCTGGAATACTTGGTTTGCATTTGAATTGTATGTGATTTCTGTCTCCCTATTCAGTTGGGGAGTTCTTTGGGCAGGTACCATATGTGACCGGCTCTGTATCACTTTATATCCCTTCATAGTGTCTTGCATAGTAAGAAGTAAAAACAAATACTGGATTTTCTATATTCCAAAAAGCAGCTACTCTTTCCACATTCAAATGTCTCTTAAATTGGAACACGTTCAACTGGTGTCTTGATTTACCTGGTAGTCTTTTCCTTCTTTCTTCTCCTAAAAAGCTGTTATTAGCCCTTAGGTATTTCCTATCGATATAATCATAGGATCAAGTAGTAGTTAAACTTGGATAGAAGTTTAACTACCAGAGAAAAGATTAGGTCACTGTGGAGGTAAGTTCCTTTAGATTTCTGAATGCCATCTGAGTACTAAGCAGAGCAGAAATTCAGAGGGGAATCCATTTGAAAGTGAAAGGGAAGGTAATCAGAGGTAGCTCATTAGATATAAAACGTTGTGAGTTCAGTGGGTTTCAGGGGAACATGCAGATTATACTAAGATCTCATGAGGAGGGGGAAACTGCTGAACGTTTATATCTCTGTGATGCCCAAACTGAGGTAAGACAGAAACACAGATGGGGGGTAAACAGGAGTCCATCTCCATCTGACTCTGACTGCACATACTCTCCTACCAGATGTCCTGGCAATGGCATTAGAATGAGAAAAATCATGTGAAAATACTGTAAACAGTCTTTCAGGCAGGGACATGAGTAGCTTGTCCACTAGCTTGAAGGAAGTCCTAGGAGAATTTGGGAGTGACGTCATGAAGGGAGTCATTATGTATAACACAATATCAAGCCTGGGTACTTTTGTATCCTCCCTGTCTTGCTTTGGACATTGGTACTGGGCTTGAAAGGTAACGTAGATTATTCTTTCCATTAGCTTGGTTTGGAAAAGGAGGAAAGAGAACTGAAAGTAGCTGTGTCGGGGAAAGGGTCTGGATTTAAGGGAGGGTTTGTGTTTTTATAAATAGAAGGGGCTTGAGAATGTTTTTATGCTGAGAAGAGAGAGTCAGCAGAGAGACAGAGAGAGAGGTAAAAATTAGTTAAAGGGAATAATTAAAGGAGCAAGTTCCTTAAAGTAGCCCCTGAGAGCCTGAATAGGGCTCAGGGCACAAAGAGAGGTATTAGCGTTGGTCTGGAGGAGGGGTGTGTTTTCAACTGAGCTGAAGGAAGGGTTATGAGAGGGTACAGATGTGGATGCGTTCAGAGTGGTGTGGGGCTCGAGCTGGGAGAAATAACACGATGACTTCTCAGTTCTTTGCAGAGGAGATAAGTCTCACTGCTAAGAGTGAGAGGGAAATGGGTCAGACAGAGGGGCTTCAGGAGACTGAAGAAGGTTGACAATGACTGTTCAGTGGACAGTGGAAGAGCTGCCTTGTGTTGAGGGCATGACTGAGGTTGCAGACCATTCGTAGTGGGAGCAGTCTGCATGGTGTTATGAGTTTCTTCAGCTGGGACAACTATTTGGGGTAAAGAAAGGGGAGAAGAGGCAGATTTACCAAGGGTTGAGCTGTGGCTGGAAGAGTTCAACAGGACACTGGAGCAGAGCATCTGAGGTGTGCACAAGAGGGTGGTTGATGGGATGATGGCACCCTAAGCTCAACAGGGTAAATTGGGAAAACTGGTATGGTCAGTGGAATGTAGGCTTCTGTGAGTTTCAAAGAGCAGTTTAATAGGAAGTGGTCGGTTTGGAACGACAGGAGGAGATGATCAGAGAGAGACTGCAGTTAAAAAATTTAGAGCTGGGTGATAACAAGATCTGGGGGACTCCATGGATGTGAGTGGAGCCAGCAAAGTTGAGCTGAAGAACCCTGAAGTTGAGGAGGGTGGAGTGTTGGACTGGATCATCCATAAGATAACGGAAGCCACCTGTGACAATGTCAGGCCTGCAAGTGTTCAGAATTTCTCCTTAAAACAAAACAAAACAAAACAAAAATTTAACTGCAGTATAACAGAATCTACCTTTACTTTTAAAAATAATCGACTCTAATTTTTTTGATCAGTGTTAGGTTTATAGAAAAATTAAGCAGAAAGTATAGGCATTCCCATATAATCTTTAACTATCCTGTTATATGTGTGGTTTAATCATATGTTCTCTCAGAGCCTTTGCAGTGGATTACAAATAAATGTATATTCTGATTGCATTTTATAGCACTAAGAATTTGACTTGATTAGAATTACTGATAATTGATAAGCTCTAACCCAGCTGTACTCAGAAATTCCTTCTCACCTCTCTCATCTTACTTATCAAAAAAGGACCCATCCTTTCAGTCATTTCATATGCCTTCCACTTCATGAAGCTTTCCCTGACTGCCAGACCTAGATGTTGGTTCTCTCTCCCTTAATATCTCATGGCACTTTGATAATAATTCTCTTACGATACTTATACATTGCTTTCCGGTAGAATTTTTTTTTTTTTTTGCTATTTAACTTATGCACCATTAGGCTTTAAGCTCTGAGGACAATGTCTTTGTTCAACTCATCCCCTGTAGCACCTGGCACCGTGCCTTGTGTACCACAGGTTTGAAATTAACATTTGTGGAAGTGGATGAATTATGAAGCGGAAATCCCAACTTTACGAAGGAGGTTAAACTAGGATGTAAATACTCTTTCTTTCAACAAAGGGACTGACTTCATGTTTTTGCTAAATAATTCATTCCCTTAATGCATTTAATATATAATTTACAAAATTTCAAGTGAACTAGAAACAGTTCAGTTCCAAAATTTTGACTGACCTAGGAACAATTTCTTGGCACAAAGTACACGTGTGTAACCACTAACTTTGGATTATTTGAAGCAAATCTTGCTCTCATGTTTTTGTTAACAGAAAGAGTTGATACCAAAGGTCTTTGTTCAGACCTTTTACTGCCTCTTGTTCATTTGTGCTTCTCCTGGGAACTCTAGCTCAGCTTTTAAGCCCAAACGTACTACCTTCTCCAATGTAGAAGGTGTAAGTAATATAACTCATGTTAGGATGATCCGGGGGGAGAGAGCACACAACCTCTGGGGTCAGATGTTCCTCAAGTTCAATCTTGTCTCCACTCACTACTACGAAGCTCAAGGAGAATTTTACTTCTCTGAACTATGTCCTTACAGATTAAATGGCAATAATAATATACCTACCTCACAAGAGAGTGGTGAGGACAAAATATAATGTATGTCAAGTACCTACTCACAAAGCTCAATAAATGAAATATATGTTCCCTTACTCCTGAGACATGATTGTGTCTGCTTCTGTCATGGGTGTAAGAAGTGGAAAATTTTTCTGAAAAGGTGGCTTGCTGGGAAAATTAGACCAATATCAGCTCCAGTCTTTGGGAATGTAGATCTTCACAGTGTGTCTTATGTTTGGTTTAAAGCATTTCCAAAAGACCGGGTCATGGGACTTCCCTGATGGTGCGGTGGATAAGACTCCACGCTCCCAATGCAGGGGGCCTGGGTTCGATCCCTGGTCAGGGAACTAGATCCTACATGCATGCTGCAACTAAGAGTTTGCATGCCACAACTAAGGAGCCTGGAGCCACAACTAAGACCCAGTGGAGCCAAATAAATAAATATTTAAGAAAAAAAAAAAGACCAGGTCATTATGTCCAAATTATTCCATTTGGACATACATGTGTACATGTAATGTAACAAATACATTACAAAGCAAAATATAAAATTTTAAAAATTTCCTAAGATGGTTGCGTTATTGGTCCTGTATATAACTTTCTGTTCTTCAGAGAGGAGCAACCTAGCAAAGGCGGTCCTATAAGGATCACCTTACAGGATCTTACAGGATCTAAAGTCCCTGAGACTTTAATTATGATCTGGTAGAAAATGTCTCTGCTAATGACATGAGCATTGTATTTCTTGGATCTGTGATCACTTATTATGTTAACCTTTCAAAGCCAGTAATTTTAAAGCGTTCGACTCAACTACAGTACTTTTATTAGTGTGGAAATGTTTTATTGCAGCTTGGCTGACATTTTCTTTTACTAATGTCATTAGCACTACGTAAAAATGAATTATGTTGAGGTGTAAAGTACTATCTTTGTTTAGAGAAAATATGATGATGTTTATGAGCACATGAGGTGGGTCTCCTGGGGGTAAAACACTAACAACATATATCTTTCTCATCCTCCACGCATGCTTACATTGCTAATAAGTATAAGTACTTTGGCTTGGAAAAAGGCCTGGATTTAGATTTACTTTTTCAAGATTATGTTGAATTCTCATAACATCCTTTAAAGAAAAGTCTAGCTTCAGAGTCACTAAGGCTTAATTAAAATCTCTAGCACACAGTCTGGTCACATCCCTTACCTATTTTGTAGCTTTAGCTCCTGGTAACTGTTGTATGCTAACACTGGTGTTCAACAGGTCATCGAAATCAAGTTAATGCAGGCAACTTTTTTTTTTTTTTTTTTGCGGTACGTGGACCTCTCACTGTTGTGGTCTCTCCCATTGCGGAGCACAGGCTCCGGACGCGCAGGCTCAGCGGCCATGGCTCACGGGCCCAGCCGCTCCGCGGCACGTGGGATCTTCGCGGACCGGGGCACGAACCCGCGTCCCCTGCATCGGCAGGCAGACTCCCAACCACTGCGCCACCAGGGAAGCCCCAATACAGGCATCTTTGAAGTCAGAGATCAGTTGTGTTCATCTACAACATTTTCACATATAACAGGTACAAAATAAAGGAAAAGTGGTTTTGTTTAACCTTGGAGAATCCTGAATGGATGGACGAAAACTGCAAGCATTTTAGTGGGAAAATCAAAATTATTTGTGGAAAAAAATTCTAATTAAACAAAATAAAATAAACAAAGAACAAAATTCCTTGGTATACAAATCCTTTTCTGAGTCTTTAAGAGGTAAAGACTCAAGGTCCCAAACCGCAATTCCTAGGTCTTTCAAAGTGCCTTTAGAATTTCCTACTTTCTTGGGCAGAGCACAGGGATTCTCAAAGTGTAGCCCTGACCGTCAGTCCCTGCATCATCTGGGAACTTGTTAAAAATATAAAGTCTTGGGCCTCCCTCAGGCCCCAGAACCAGAATCTTTAGGGTAGGGCCAGTGATCTGTGTTTTTGTAAGCCCTCAAGACCCTCTGATGTTCTGCTCTAAAATGTGGGAGCCTTTGACCTACAGCAATTCTTCTTAAATATTTCTGTGCAGCAGAAGCCCTTGGAGGGTTTGCCTAAACAGAGGTCCCTAACCCAGCCCCTGAGATTCAGTGGCACTAAATTCTAGGACTTGCATGGGAACCTGCATTAATTTTTTTAAAGATTCTGGTATAGGTGATCTATAAAGCATAATTTGAGAAATTCTGGCTTGAAGTGGATTTAAGTGTTGACAAAATTAATATTGTTTTTTTCCACAAAATTCCCCTCCACAACTGAGCAAAAACCTTTGAGCTCTGACTTCCAAGCGTCTATAACATTCATTTAGCCTGAAAATGCCTGCTCATGAAGGTATCCCCTCACTGCAGGCTTCCCTCATCCCACTGTTAGAGGGACGGAAACCTCTGTGGGCCCCACTGTGAGGCTTTGCCCACCTCTTCCACAGGTGTGATGTTTCATCACAGAAGCCTATGCTATAGGAGAAGGAATGTAACCCATACATCTGCAGAACGTAAAGTATTAAGTATATGCTCAGCCAAGATAAAACACAAGTGAGGACCTAATTTTTAAAATTATTATTATTTTTTTTTTACAGGCATCTTTGAAGTCAGAGATCAGTTGTGTTCATCTACAACATTTTCACATATAACAGGTACAAAATAAAGGAAAAGTGGTTTTGTTTAACCTTGGAGAATCCTGAATGGATGGACGAAAACTGCAAGCATTTTAGTGGGAAAATCAAAATTATTTGTGGAAAAAAATTCTAATTAAACAAAATAAAATAAACAAAGAACAAAATTCCTTGGTATACAAATCCTTTTCTGAGT
The DNA here is from genome assembly GCF_000442215.2 of Lipotes vexillifer. NCBI lineage: Eukaryota > Metazoa > Chordata > Mammalia > Artiodactyla > Lipotidae > Lipotes > Lipotes vexillifer. Next base: position 1,553,581 of record NW_006773723.1, read on the forward strand.
CTTTAAGAGGTAAAGACTCAAGGTCCCAAACCGCAATTCCTAGGTCTTTCAAAGTGCCTTTAGAATTTCCTACTTTCTTGGGCAGAGCACAGGGATTCTCAAAGTGTAGCCCTGACCGTCAGTCCCTGCATCATCTGGGAACTTGTTAAAAATATAAAGTCTTGGGCCTCCCTCAGGCCCCAGAACCAGAATCTTTAGGGTAGGGCCAGTGATCTGTGTTTTTGTAAGCCCTCAAGACCCTCTGATGTTCTGCTCTAAAATGTGGGAGCCTTTGACCTACAGCAATTCTTCTTAAATATTTCTGTGCAGCAGAAGCCCTTGGAGGGTTTGCCTAAACAGAGGTCCCTAACCCAGCCCCTGAGATTCAGTGGCACTAAATTCTAGGACTTGCATGGGAACCTGCATTAATTTTTTTAAAGATTCTGGTATAGGTGATCTATAAAGCATAATTTGAGAAATTCTGGCTTGAAGTGGATTTAAGTGTTGACAAAATTAATATTGTTTTTTTCCACAAAATTCCCCTCCACAACTGAGCAAAAACCTTTGAGCTCTGACTTCCAAGCGTCTATAACATTCATTTAGCCTGAAAATGCCTGCTCATGAAGGTATCCCCTCACTGCAGGCTTCCCTCATCCCACTGTTAGAGGGACGGAAACCTCTGTGGGCCCCACTGTGAGGCTTTGCCCACCTCTTCCACAGGTGTGATGTTTCATCACAGAAGCCTATGCTATAGGAGAAGGAATGTAACCCATACATCTGCAGAACGTAAAGTATTAAGTATATGCTCAGCCAAGATAAAACACAAGTGAGGACCTAATTTTTAAAATTATTATTATTTTTTTTTTTTTCTGAGATGATAGCTGAAGAAAGATCACTTTGGGAAAAGGGAGCTCCACCTTTGCATATCCTGCCACGAGAACAGTCTGTTCTAAGCAAGGTGACCTTTAAAAGAAATTTGGGGAACTTTTATTTAATCCACGGACACTACTAAAAATATTAATGAAATTAGGAAAATTGTTGGTTCATTTTATGTTTCTTCTAATGTATCCCTGCTTGCTCTATAGGTCTTTCCACTTTGTGTGGTAGGAAGAATATGGTAATAAATATTTTTGCTACCAAAAAAGAAGAAGAAAAAGAAAAAGAAAGATGCATGTTGTATACTGGCCTCACTAGCTTATTTAGCTAGTTGTGATATAAAAATCTATTATAACATTTCTGGTTCAACTGAGAAAACATTGATACTCATTCATTATATTTACAAGTGTATTCCTTTCAACATTTTTATGTTTTATTTTCTACTGTATTAGATTTTTTAATAGCAAAAGTAATAATGCTTGTTAAAGAAGTCAAACACTACGGAGATGTGTGTGTATGAATATAAATGTCCCATATCTCCCTCCAAAGTTATCTCCTAAGTATTTGTATTTCAAATAGCCTTTAATTTTTTTTTTAATTTAAGAATACATGTCCATTCTAAAACATTTAGAAAACGTAGCCAAGCAAAAGAAGTGAATCACACACAGTCTCCCATTCTCATATAACCACTGTGAATATTTTGGTGTAGCTCTTTCAATCTTCCCAATACGTGTATTTATTAAAAATGGTCCCTACTTTTTTGCAACTGATCTTTTTTGCTCCCTGCTATCTTGTGGGCATTCTTCTATATCATTAAAATGGAGAATCTTGTATTTCCTAAAGCACGATATGTAATATGTGCCACAGTTGATGCATGAAATGATATTTTGGTGCTACATGAACACATTTTAAACATTTTTAATGGTCACATTTTTTTGTTTGTAACTGAAAAATATAACTAGTACATTGAGCCTGTAATTTTGCAGATACTTTTGCTTATAATAAGGCTAAAGAAGGTAGAACTTGATAATCGACTTCATGAAGAATGTGTGGATTACCTCAGTAATGTGTGACCCTTAGTCACGCCCATGAATGTTTCAGATAACTTCTTGGACTTGACGAGTGTGGGAGCGATGAGCTCACCCTATCAGTGCCAGCGGTCCCTTTCAATGACAAAGTTTTCAGTCACCTTGTCCAATCCCAAAATGACAGTCAGAGATAGCCTACCTATCTATGTAATTTAATAAAAATCAGTATAATGCCCTACCCTAGACAAAAAGGGGAAACAAGAGAGAATAATTTGTATAAAAGAATATACATTTCAGTGAATTAGTGGTTGGTCTTAATGATGGATATACTACCATGATGGACATAATGGGAGATTCACTGAGAATGTGAAGCTGGGAGTGCAGATAGACACAGGTGAGTTTCATGGCGACTCAAACACTGTGAGCTGCATGGCCATTGGCGACACTGATTTTCCAAAATTGTGAACAACCTTTGGTAGAATTCTGAACACAATAAACAACGGTCTTCCCTGATGTACAAAGTAGCTGCATTTCTGGAAAAATCAGCATATATATATATATATATATATATATATATATATATATATATATATCATATATAATATGTACATGATATCCGTGACTATTTATTGAAACATTGTTTATAATAGCAAAATACTGGAAGTAAATTAGCATCATAGGGGTCTGGTTAAATACCTATGATTTATCCACTCAGTGGAATAGTATGCAGTGGGAAAAATATATATATATATATATATATATATATATATATATATATATATAGCATATATTAAAGCTGGGCAAAAAGTTTGCATTTACATGTGAAATGGATTTCGGTCTGGATTAGGTCATTATGAATATGAATATAGTACTCTTTAGGTCTGGCTCAGTAGACTTTTCACCAGCTTGGATTTTCTGAAAGACATTTGCAGTCACTTGGAATTACCGCTCAATTCCTGGTCACAATTCCTGGTGAGAACATGCCTGGCATCGCAGCTGACTAACACCTCCGGCTCCTCCCCAGCAGAGGCAGTAGTACTTCCAACCCCCAATTAACAGCAACAACCAAACAATTTTCGATTTCTAAAATGCTCCCAGGCACAGTTTCTGAGAACTGTGAGTGAAAACTGCACAGAGAGCTAGTGCAATTACGAGCACTGGCCCTCTGACTACTGTGCCAGCTGACTATCAATGTGACAGCTGTGCTCTTTTCTGAGGTACAGCAAAGGCCACTTTTGGAAGTTAACGGGTATTTAGGATGCAAGGTATGTATAAATGTGCATAACTGCGATTTGGAATCAGACCTGCACTCTTCATTTTTCTTACTGGGCCTGCTGTACATCAGTGAGAAAAGAGATTTTTAGTGCGGAAAGGTTAGGTGTATGACAGAAATAAAGGGTATTAATTGTGATTTGGTTAAATCAGTTGGTGTTGTTTTTTGTTTTTTGTTTTTTTTGCTAGGTTTTAGGACCAAGTCGATGCATTAATAGCCTTACTATGTTTTCTTTGTATTTGTTTTTATAACTATCTGATACTGAAGGTAATTATACTGTACTTCCACTTATGTAGTGATAAAAAGTTACCTTAAATATTCTTATCTCAGTAAAATATGTGAGTTAATTTAAAGGAAGATGTTAAGTAGCTATTAGCACAGATGGCAATATTCCAAAGATAGCACATGAATGATTAAAGATTGGGAAAACCTCACCTACAACACTATTTTCATGAGTTAAACATAATCCTTTTTACCACTTTTCTAGTGTTGAGCTTTTAATTTGTTTTCTGTTATAAACAATGCTTCAAAGAACCTCCTTTTTTTTGGCCAGGCTGTGCGGCCTGTGGGATTCTTAGTTCCCTGACCAGGGACTGAACGTGCACCCTCGGCAGTGAAAGCGCAGAGTCCTAACCGCTGGACCGCCAGGGAACTCCCTCAAAGAACCTCTTGTAGCTAAATATTGTTCATATCTGTGATGACTCCCTTATGAGAATTCACAGATGTGAAACTGTCTGGTGGAAGGGCAATGATTATATTATTTTAAAGTTTGAAATTAATTTCTCTAAGTTTTTATGAAGACATTTAGGAGGTTAGCAAAGTGGTATTTATGACCCATGGGAATACTTTCTTCCTTGTTACTCAAAGGACTGCTTAATGCAATTGCCTTCAGGTGTGTTCAGGGACCAAAGCACGATTCTTCCCACCCTTTGGGGACGCAGGTGGTGGGCAAAACGCTTGGTTGGAAGATCTGGTTTGTAGTTAATGTTACCCTTTCCATTTAATTAGCTTTGTGATCTTGCACAAGTCACAACCTCTCTAAGCTATAATTTTCTTACCCATAAAACTGTCCTAAAAATAATACACTATTTACCTCACCGAGCTGTGAAGATTAAGTGAAATGATATATGTGAAAGTGGCTTGTAAATGCTAAAGCACGACATAAAATGTTAGTTGTTGGTATTATATAAGTGCAATATATATTCCTCTCTTGAGAGATTCCAAAAGCACAATCCTCTGGCTTCACAGATACAAGTTGTCTCATGCAATGCAGATAATTTTAAAATACCACATGGGGACAGTATCTAGAAAAAGTGAAGGGTATGAAAGAGGAAAGAACTAAATTCCAGTGAGAATCTACTTCTTTACTGCTTGTCCCTTCCCGTTCCCTCCTCAGCAAACACTAGAACCTGATTTGGCACTGCAGCAACACTAATCTTGGGCTTTTGAGCTTTGTTCCTTACCATCAAATCTCACTGAACACATCGGTTACCTAGAAGTCACATTACTTGTTGATCCAGGATTGCTCTGGTAGCTCAGGATTTCTGAGTTCAGGCTAGGACGAGAATTTGCTATTTCTGGCACCTATAGATTGTTGGAAAAGCTAAAGATTTTCATGAGACGCTATTCTCTTTCCATAATGCAAGTTATTCGAATGGTGTCTTTTTGTGGGTGGATTCAGGTAAGAATCATCCCATGAGCTGCTTATCAGATGCTGACAAAATCCAGAGAGTGGAGCCCGGGGTGAATACAGTGTGTGCAGAAGGGTGAGAGGCAACACTGAAGGCACCTGGGCTTGAGATTTAACTCTGCCACTCAACCCCTCCCCCCTCACCCCCGGCCTCAGTTTCCCAGCTGCAAAATAAGGGAGTCAGACCGGAATTTAGTCACAAGGTCTCCCATGTCTCTGCCCGCAGTAAGATTCTATAATTCCGTGCGCCAGTTTAGAAATTGGGGGTGGACCTTCCCAACCTCCTGCCATGGGCAGGAGAGGAAGCGTTGCAGCTGGACGGTCTTAGCTGGGCCTTTGGGAGGAGCAAGGATTCTACTCTGTGACATCACAATATCCAGCCCAGGCTCAACCCTGGCTGAGAAGGAGAAGGTAACAGGAGGTTTGGCTACTGATGTATTAGAGGTGGACGCTACCTGATGGAGCTAGAAGGAATCAGCCAGCCATGACTCCGGTTCAGGTACATGACATCTGCTGAGCTCAGAAGAGAAATTACTGTGTCTAAAGGAACATGAGGAGAGGACCACAAGATGGGCATGTCTCTGGGCTTAGGGATGACAGCATAAGCACAGCGACTATGCACCAGTTACTTTAGGGTAATGTAAAGAATCCAAATGAGCAGACGAAAGGCCACAGGTGGTCCCACCAGAAGCAGAGCTGGGGCACATGCTCCCAACAGCCAGACTTACTGCCATGAAGCCGGACCACACGGCATTTCCAAGACGGTTAGCGCCTCACTGTCCTCCCCCCACCACTGGGGGGAGCAAAAGAGGCACAGGAGGGAGCCGCAAGAGGTCAGTGTAAAATTACTTTCTAAAATAGTCTACAATTGTTGCCTAATGATGTTTATTCTTTTATCTAGGTGTTTTCCTTTTAATAGCTTCTCCCCAGAATGATAGGGAAGAGTAAGCTAAATACAAAATAAGTTAACTGGGGCTTCCCTGGTGGTGCAGTGGTTGAGAATCTGCCTGCTAATGCAGGGGACACGGGTTCGAGCCCTGGTCTGGAAGGATCCCACATGCCACGGAGCAACTAGGCCCGTGAGCCACAACAACTGAGCCTGCGCATCTGGAGCCTGTGCTCCGCAACAGGAGAGGCCGCGATAGTGAGAGGCCCACGCACCACGATGAAGAGTGACCCCCACTCGCTGCAACCAGAGAAAGCCCTCGCACAGAAACGAAGACCCAACACAGCCAAAAATAATAACTAAATTAAAAAAAAATATATATATATATACATTTTTAAAATAAGTTAACTGAAAGAAGTATTTTAATAGAAGATAGTATAAAAATGCAAACAAAAGTAATATAATAAAACGAAGAGCAAAAACTTATTAATGGGTTAGCAACGGATACTGATTCTAAAGTCAGGTTTTGAAATTTCAAGGCTTAAAAGGCAAGAGGCCACCCCCTATAAACAGTGAAAGAGAAGGGCCTTCTGGTTGAGAAGTAAGTAAAACAGTTCAGTTGAAACCACCTACAGCTCCTCCCCCTAAAGAGCTCACACCAGTGAAATCATTGCTGGGGATGCGGACAGTTCTGTTTTCTTTACCTTGCCTTAGGGTTTTGGCTTCTAAAATATTTGTTTCTTGCTGGAGTCTCAAGGCCCTGAGAGGCTCTGAATGACGGCAAATAGCTGTTCTGTTTACCAGAAGGGTGGAGCGCGGGGGTGGGTGCCAGGCCCTGACTCATCAGCACTGGCCTCCCCGAGCGCACTGCGACCCCAGAGCCAAGTACAGGACTGCTCAGGCAGGCACACTGAGATTCGCCTGCAAGATCCAAGTTCACTGCCATGCTCCCCAGTGGAAGCAGCAGTCCAGTGTTCTCACAGGTAGATCAGCTGCCCACAGAGGACCCCAAGAGCAACAGACAAGGTGGGGAAGACCCAGTGTCTATCCACAAGACACAATCTTAACACTCTTAAGCCTCCAACCCATTGGGAATAAATATATCTCAGCCGCAAGGCCAAAACTCACTCTATAAAAGTAGTAATAATCCAAAGCATGTAAATAAATTCAGAGGTTCAGATAAAAACAAAACGTACCTGCACATTGACTCTAGCACATATTCAGCTTCCGTCTAGAGAAGCTACTATGATTTTCACAATTAGATTACGACCCACTCTCTGAAGTCCTTGGAAATTAAAAGCTCATTGGTCCAGTTTTTAGACTTTATTCATTTTATAGTCATTGAAAACTACGTTTAGGTTTAACCTAAAATAATATCCACAAAACACAGAATGTCCTAACTTGTCTACATTTATATTTATTGACTATCATGTTCTCTGACCATTGTGTTAGTCACATACCCCAGGCGTTTAGAGTTGGAGAACTAAGAGATGGACCATTCCAACGATCTCATTTCCAGAGGAGGAACCCAGCACAGAGAGGTTAAGTGTCTTGACTTAGGCCATTGTGCTAGTTAGTGCTAGCTTGAGACTAAAGCTTAAGTCCTCTCACTCTTAGCCTGGTGACCTCTTCAGTCCTCCCTGCCTCTAATTCACTCTGAAGGAATTTATTGGTTCATACTTGAACTATTTTAATTTCCAAGTCAGAATATTCTAAGATAAGGAAATCTCATTTTATCACCTTGGTGTGGTTATTGGTATATTCAGGTGCTCTAGGTAGGTGACACTATTCACCAAAGCCTTCCCGGCCTTCACAGCTCCAAATAAAACAAGCTTTGATCAAGGTCAAGAAAAAGCACCCAAGACCCCATCCAAAAGCCTGAGAATACAATGAAAATGAATCCAGGGAAACTGACAGGCGACTCTGCCTTGACACCTGATTAGTAGCAGTCCATTAAAAAAATAATAAAAAAGGCATTTATACAATTAATGAGCTTTTTGCTTTATAATAAATATACAGACTTCCTGTGGCCTCCTCTAGTTTAGGTAGATCACTTTGTTTATGTGTTTGCGTGTGTATACTCTGTAAACGCACATATAAGTAAACACTTCATCTGGCAGGTGTGAGGCTTTACACCATCTGTGGTAACTGACCTATCTTTATTACATAATTTGTCCCCTATGTGAGCCTTTCCCGACTTAAACCACGAATTAACATTTCATTTAGAGTTATCAATAATTTAGGAGCAGTCTTAAGTTTGTCCAGGGTTTGTTTTATGTCGAGCTGTCTATGTCTTGCATCTCTAATTCACCTGTAAGTTTGAGCCCAGGCACCCCCTGGATACAGATACTCAGAGCTTTTTCCAATTGAATTCATTGCAAATGTATTAACATCAGCCTGAAGTCCCCAAATCTGAAAGAAAATGAAGAATTTTTGGATATAAGCGTAGACCTCATGTGCATAGTCATCAGCTCCAAAGGTCTGATTAATATTTTCTAGGACACTAGATTGTTTTCTAATCCACTGAACTGTGTATATCCTACAAGGATCTTCCATATGTTTCTGGTTTTCCAAATAGATTGTCTTTAATAAAAGAGAATTATGAAATGATTACCAACAGGAAAGAACATTCCATCATGGCATAGGGCTTAAACAAAGCTGTGGTAATATCTTTCAGCTTCCATATTAATTTCAAAAGTTGTGTAATATATTGAGTAATCTTGCACGTACTACCACATAAAACCGCAGAAGGCTGACTATGAAAAATGGAGGGATAAAAGGAGCTTTAGTTTCAGATTCTTCATTGTGGGTTTTGAGTTCTCAACTCTCTCCAGTAAGCTGAAACACAGGTAGGCCAAGTGTACTTCTGAAATGTTTTCCACCTGAGAAGATGCATCCTGACAAGCCTTATTAACAGCCGTGGGAGGGGAAAAAAAAAAGTAAAAGCCACCTCACCAGAGATCCCGAGACATTTGACCTTCTCTCTTGCTGCCACCACCCCGGGGGGCCTTGGCAAACAGCTACACCTGGATCTCTGACACATGCCGGACACGCCCCTTCATCTCGGCCCAGCCCCCATGCCCACTTTCCTAAGAATTGTGCAATGAGCCCTTTGTGCCCGGAGGTCTAGAAAGGAATGTGGCCCAGAGCCAAGAGGCGTTGAAGGGATAGGGTGTGCTCTAAAAGGAGAGGGAGTCTGGCCCTTGGCAGGAGTGTGAAGAAGCCCCCCAGGGCCTTTCGCCCTTGTCTCTGCAGACCTCCAGAGGCATGCTCTGTGCTGCTCCCAAGATTCGGACCCACTTCTTCTAACGTGTTAAGCCTCTGAGATATTTGGGGTTATTATGTTAGCCTCTTCTGAATAGAAGAAACTTCTACCCTCATCATAAGCTATTTTTAACAGGGACTTATCATCATGGAGGTTTAAGTGGCAATAAGAGAAATCAGGTTGTCAGCTGACCTTGGAGTCTGGATAGATACATGGGTCAATTCAGGGATGTGAAGGAGATTTTGATGTTGTGGAATCATTGGGTGCAGGAAGCCACTGGCTGATTACAAAATCTGGGAATAGAACTAACCACAGATGTGCATGTTAAATAGTTATCCTTTTAAAGCTGGTAGGCCAGAGTGGAGGGGGATGAGGGGTAGGGTTAAGAAGACTTTTTAAAAACTCCATGTTTTATATATTTCCTGAGGCCTTCAGTGATACCTAAGTAGCACCTCTCTACCCCCCCACTTTTGAGCCATTTCCTTTCCTACTCATAACTGTGCCCCCTGCTGAAAGCTGTGAGTGTTAGGTCCCATTGTTCCAGTGGCCCTGTGTAGGGTGAAGGGTGATCGTAATGGGAGGTTCCACTAAAGAGTGCTGTTGATAGTAGAGTGCCAGGCGCTGGTGGCAGGACAGCTGGAGAGGGTGCTGTGATCAGAGGCCTATTGGTACTCGTCAAGTGATGACACAAAACCAGCTTCCTACGTCTTCCCTCCACCTCCCCGACAAACATCATCCTGCATCATGACAAGTGCACAAGCTGGCCACTGGCAATACTGGAGGTTGCCTCACCTCTTCTGCCCAGGGAATTATGTCACGGGCTGAGCCATGAACCCTTCTTTTAATTCGCCCAACATCATGATGGTCACACAAGTGGACCTCTAACTAAAAAGAACTAAAAGGAAGTGAAAGACTTAATTCTCAGTCTTGCCATTTGAGCACTGTCTAGTACAACTTAGTATAACTAACTGTAAAAGACAAGTTCTATACTTATCTTACCAATACCGCTTATAAACGAAAGGTGGTCCAAGAAAAATAGACTTCTTAGCCAGTTGAAAAGATCCCTTGGCAGTTAGAATGCCAGTATTCTTCTGCTCCTTTCAAGCATATTTAGAAGGCAAAGTCATTTTTATTAGTAGAGAGGAAAGCACTCCTTTCATGTTAGAATGTTCTTTGTATGTTAGGAACTGACTCGTATAAGCAACATATTGCCTCTTGTATCCTGTCCTTTCAAGACAGTGGTTATCTTTCTCCTTCCGACCCCAAATGAATTCAGTGTCAGTTTCAATCGAACTTGTAGATTTTGAAAACTTAAGATGTACCAGGCACTGTGGCAATAACAAAATAAAATGTTTGGCATAAATTGGGCTCTTTAAGAATTAAGGATTTAGGTGAGGAGACAAGATATACACGTGTGACGAGTTCAGATGCAAAGAAGGAACTGCATAGCTATGTGAAAAATGTTCTCGTGGACTTCAAAGCGTCCCAGGGGCTCAGTGCAGGGCAGAAGCAAAGTTGTCTCCAGTGTTTTGGTTGCTCATCACGGCAGAATTAGGACTTGGGAGGACTCTTGAAGAGAAACAGAATAGTGACTGACACAAGCTTGAGGAGGAAAACAATTTTCTGGTGCAAATTTTGGCCCCAGCACAATGGGTCTTGTCCCACTCACAGACCTTATCTCCTTTCTCCCCGTGCTTTTACAACTCCTTCTTTGCATACAATGCAAACAATTCACATGGCTTCTTTGGGACCGGGAAAACTGGAGTCATAGAAACATGCTGCCAGGAAGGATGAAGCCCACCCTAACAGGTGGTTTCTGTGAGAGGCCCTACATGCTATAACCAGGGTTGTGTCTGATTTTAATTATGGATGTGTGGGCTTCCTGACCTTACACCCTAAGTCAACATGCTCTAGATCTAATTTATTATCTTCCTCCAAATCTGATCTCCTTTTGTGATTCCGGTCTCCGCCAATGACCTCACCATATTCCCAGCTATTCTGGCTAGAATCTCGCATCCTCCATGATTCCCAGTTCTCTCCTCCCTGGCGTGTGGTCATCAGGCGTAGGAGGTTATAGCTCCACATCTCTTTCGAATCCATCACTTCCTGACAGTTCTGCCCACTGCTGCCCTGGGCCAGGCTCTCATCGTTTCCCTAGGATCACTCATCTCCCCAACTTCATTCCTCTACACTCTGTTGGTCACATCTTTCTAAAATAAATACTAGAGTTTGTCACTTGCCAGTTTTAAAACAGTTCAAGTTTCCCCATTGTTTAAAAAAAATGAGGACTGGGGCTTCCCTGGTGGCGCAGTGGTTGGGAGTCCGCCTGCCGATGCAGGGGGCGCGGGTTCGTGCCCCGGTCTGGGAAGATCCCACGTGCCGCGGAGCGGCTGGGCCCGTGAGCCATGGCCGCTGAGCCTGCGCGTCCGGAGCCTGCGCTCCGCAAATGGGAGAGGCCACGACAGTGAGAGAGGCCCGCGTACCGCAAAAAAAAAAAAAAAAAAAAAAATGAGGACTGAACTCCTTATCTTGGCTTTCAAGGTCCCTCACAGTCTCTAGCCTCGTGTGGCCACTCCTCTCCTCTGCTACCCGTTGACCCAGTCCTCCCCACCAGATGCACAAGACGCATCCCTCCCTTGCCATTCTCCAGCCTGCCCGGCACTTTCCTGCTGCTATGGTCTTTCTCACGCAGGTCTCTTCTGACAGTCGAACTCCTGCGGGATTCCTCCTCAAAGGGCTGTGACCACTTTCTTCCTCCATCATTTATGATCTTCTCACGACACTCTTATTATTTATGACCCTTTATGCTGAAGGAGTGAACCAGGTGTGGTTGAAATACCAGTGAGAAGGGAATAGAAGACTGTTTTAAGACAGGGACTAGCATATCAAAGACTCAGAGGAAACAGAACATGGTGCTCAAGGAACTGACCAGTGCACAGAAGTTGGTGGAAATAGAGTCTGAGTTGAGAGGAAGGGGTTGGGAGGACATGGCCCTGGAGAAAGATGCAGAGGCTGGCCCCGATAAGGAGTGGGGATTTCAGCTTACGATCAGTGGGCCACTTTAAAGGGTTATAAGCAGGGCAGTGATAGGACACTACTTGCATTTTAAAAGAATGTAGTGTCCAGAGAACAGATGGGAGTGGAGAGACTGGAGAAAGGGCTATCAGTTAGGAGGCTGGCCAGGTAAAACAAGGATGTGATGAGCTTGTTCTAGATTAGTGACAGTGGGAAGAGAGGAAGGCAGTAGACTTCAGGGAGCTTCAGAAAGGAGAACTGATGAGGCCTGGCTGGTTGACCACACATGGATCAAATGGAGGAGGGGAAGTGAAGGAAGACAGCCAGACAGGCCCAGAAATGATCACTTAATGATAACGCCAATCATGGAGGAGACTGGACTTGATCCTGTAGGAAACAGGAGGCAACAAGGATTTCTTGACTTAGGTAAACCTACATTTCTGAAAGGGAAAACTGAAAATGGAGCGCAGGATGGCCAGAAAGGGGAACACTGATCACAGACAGACTAGAAGGCAGTGCCACTGACGTGGGGTGTTAAATGCTGACAGCGCACAGCTGCTCAAAGCAGTGGGCTCCTCACAGCCCTGGTGATTCTGCCCCAAACATAGTTTAATCAAAAAAAAAAAAAAAAAGAGTGTTTTAATCAAAAAGTTATATTAAACTGTAAAATGTTATGCTATGAAAAACGATTCTCCCTCCCACCTCAGTCCCCAGTACTTTTCCTCCATGGAGCTTCTGCAAGTTTTACATCTCTCCAGAAATGTTCTCTGCATACGCAAATGTGTCTGAGTATGTATTATGCACATGCTTTCTGTGTATGTATGCATATATCACACACATAGATCCACTTTTTAAAATGAGATTACTATACATATGCCCTACTTTTTTTAAACTGGGAAACTGTATATTGTTAAACCATTTTTATACCAGCTTGTGGAGCTCTGCTTCATTCTCTTCAATGTCTACAATGGCTGTGCTCCTACACTGATCTCACAAACCCCCTGTTGATTAATACTGAAGTCAAACTTGGTTTTAAAGTGCTCTTGCCTGCCCTTTTCCTTGTCCACCACCCTCAGCTCATGATGTGCTGGCTGCTTTAAACCACTCATGGTCCCACACTGGGACACTCTCCCCTTCCACCTTTTCACACAGCTCTTTTCAAATCTGAAGTAAGAGAACTCCCTCTGCAGCCACACAAATTTAGCACACCCTTAATTTTCTTTCAACATGGAGTCATCTGCGATGGTAGCATCAACTTGGCTTATCAGATTCATATTCCTTGAGCAAAAGATCAGACGATCCTCTCTAAATTTGTGAAATGTACTTTGAAAATCCTGTGTTCATACAGCCGCACCAAGGGTATCACAAACTCTAAAATGTCAGAGCCCCATTGCCAATCAGAGTTAAGCTCAGAGTAACAGGGATTTTTCTTCTCAGAGCTGACATTTTCAACAAGGCTGGCCAAGGGCTCTTCAGACACTTTGCTTTTAGAGGACACTGCCGTTGATACAGGCCTTGGATCTCATTCATTTGCTAGAGTCCCCAGGGCACACAGGTATTTAATAAATCCTGATGAACAGACATCTGTGCCTATAAGTATTATTCTTGATAGTCTTCCTTCCCATTTTTTTTCAAAGAATTGTTGGGCATTTTATCCTCTATTGCCCTTCATAGTGTAAACTGTAATCAGACCCTTTCTTCCTCCCCAACTTGGATTTCAGTGGAAAGCCTTAATTAGGAGACAGGTCTCCTGCCTGCCAGGTCATTGATGGCCCTCAAAGGCTTCCTGGCATTCCTTACAGGGTGTCTATTGTCTGGTCATCACCAGAAAACCAAAAAGTGTCCTTTGACACCATCCTGAACTAGCTGTCTGCTTCCTACATTTTCCTTTCTCAGCCATAGCCTGTACAAGAGGAGATTAAAATACTCCCTGGAGCCTTGTGACCTTTATTCCCACCTGGAACAAAGTCACTGAACACTGAGTTTCATCTGACTGCATCTTTCCTCTCCTTATGAATCATTTTAAGGCCCCTCATGTCATCAGGAAGCAGCACATCTCCAGCCTGACCAGCCAAAGTGGACTTGGTCCATCTTCTTTGGCCACCACTGTCCTCTCCCCCGTGCCTCGAATCTCGCTGTGACAGTTTTCTCTGGGTCCCTGCTTGTCTTTTTCTGGGGTCCTTCACTACCTCTGCAAGTTGCAGAGAGAGGAAGCCATTGAGGGCTTTCTTTACCCTCTTTGATGAAAGTCAAGTTTGCATTTCAATGATTCCATCTTAGTTAAGATTCCTCAGTACCAATATTATATTAGTATAAATTATATAATTTTCTAATTTTAGAAAGCCATACAAACAGAAAATAATTATCAATTCAAATCTAAAATGTCTTTCCCAGAGTTTAAGGTAATAATGTCAAAATTACATATATAATTTAATAAATAAGGAACATAAAATATATACACATATATATACTATAATACATAATGTGTGTGTAGTATGTTGACATACACATACACACATGTTGTTATAAGTGCTTGTTTTAGATGATCAAATTACATCTTCTGAATAGCACATGAATAACAAGTGCTATTTAAACCCTCCTGGCATTTCCCCTGTCTCTTAAACAACATAAATTTACTCAGCTTTATGTATAGGCAACATTTCTTGCCAAATTCTGAAATAACAGAAATAGAAATCATAAAAACAACCTTTTTTGGGGGGGGCACCTGCTGTATTAGGGTTATCCAGTTAAACAGAACCAATAGGAAAGATATCTATCTATCTGTATATTATTTATTATAAGGACTTGGCTCATGCAATTACAGAGGCTGACAAGTCCCAAGACCGGCATCCAGAATTTTGGAGACCCAGGAGTCCAAATACCAGCAGGCTAGAGACCCAGGAAATGCCAAAGTTTCAGTTAAGGTCTGAAGGCAGGAAAAAAACTGATGTCCCAGCCCAAGGCAGTCTGGCAGGAGGAAATTTCCTCTTACTTGCAGGAGGGTCAGCCCTTTTGTTTTATTCATGTCTTCAAGTGATTGGATTGGCCCACCCACGTAGGGAGGGCAATCTGTTTTCCTCAGTCTGTTGATTCAAATGTCAATCTCACCCCAAAACACCCTCACAGACACATTCAGAATAATGTTTGACCAAATATCTAGACAATCCATGGCCCAGTCAAGTTGACACATAAAATTAACCATCATACCTATCATGTCACCAATAGGCTCAGGAATTTTCTCATTTAATTGCCACAAAGACCCATATGGAAAGTAGGCTTATTCCCATTTGCTCAATAGGTGTTTATTCAATAAATGTTTTTACATTTTAGAGATGAGGAGCCTGAGGTTCGGAGAGCTGAAGTAACTTGTCTAAGGTGGCACAGCTAGTAAATGGCAGAACCAGCATTCTAACCTAGGTCTAAATGACTCCATCTGAATTCTTAAGCTGTGTGGCTACTGCCCCTCAGTGCTGGTGCTGCATTCCCCCTGGTCCTGAGGCGTGGGGTGGGGCAGGTCTGAAGGTATTTGCTATTGGTCGAAGCTCTGGGCAGCAGTGGGGAGGGGCCCCATTTTTGTCTTCACAGGTCTGAACATGTCAGACTTGAGTGCAACGTGGAGCTGCTAGGAGGGCTCTGCTTTCCATTACCTTTGAGGTCCTCCACAGAACATTAACAGATGCTACTCTTCACTGAAAGTTTCATGCTTGTGCTTTGTATGGATAATATTATTTAATGTTCACGATGACCCTGTGTTCTCCCCACCACCCCCCTCTGCTGTGGTAGGGAGAGGGCTGACAGGTCACCATGGGCTTCCAAGGGCCGGGACTGTGAGACATCTCTCTTAAACTACTGTCCTCAGAAACACCAAGGGTACCCTCTGTTGCCTTAAATGTCCCCGTGGGCCAATCCAATCCTGTTCTACCCCTCCCCCCAAATTTGCCCATAAAGCCAGCATAAAATGCGCATGAATCAATAATTCTACAGGTGTGTGCCATCTGCTGACTCACCTACGGAACAGGCCTGGGCTTTCCCTTCATTTGCTTTGCCCCTCACGGCCTGACGTGTTGCTGCCCCTCACTTTCTACCTTCACCAGCACTTCCAGGAAATGCTGTCCAGTGGTAAACTTACTGGAAGCCCCTAAATCAATGTCGTGTAGAGGAGACTCCTCTGTCTCCTCTCCCTGTAGCGCTGTCTGGGTTGCTTCCTGGGAATCCCCTTTGTCGTGACAACATAAGCAGTCCTGCCAGTACTGCCGCGTTAGCCGGGCCACGGCAAGCCTCTTGTCCTAGAGAGGAGGGATTGGAGACCCGGGGGCGTGCGTCTTACCTAAGTTCACACTTAGGAGCCAAGCCATCTGCCTCCCAGTTCAGTGCTTCTGGGGTTCCCCACAGATACCAGTTCTGACGGGCTGGGGTCAGGGCAGCCTGCCAGTCCCAGCCAGCGGAGCCAGGCTGAAGAACAGCGTATCTCCAAGGCGCTGTCCGAGGGACAGATACGCAGGCTGCACCAGACGACAAGGGACGTCAGCACCCCTTTTGCATGTCTGCCTCCGTGTACAATAACGTACAGTGATGTAGGTGCAGCACAAAGAAAGCAAGGTGTTGCTAGAGAAACTGGGATAGGGTGGACCCTTCTTATTAACAGAAGCAGATTCCCTTTGGTCTCACGCTTCACCGGAAGGCCCTGGAAAGAGCTGAGACTCCTATCTGCCTGGAATTGCAATGAATGACTCACTCTGGCATTCCCAATAGAAGTGGCTTTGGATTATATCATGTGTTCACAGAAACTCAGCTCGACTGTAAGTTTGTGTGGATCTACCCAGAGGATTCTCCATGGCAGGTCAACAGGCATGCATTTGGGCTCCATGGGATGATGTTTCTAGATTAGATCTCTGGTCTGGCTCCCTACATGTCATTGCTGGTGTTGTTTCCAGAGCCTGTGAACCTGATGACAGGAGCTGAGGGCAACTGGGCTTGTGTCAGCCAAGGCTCGGAGAACACCATCAGATAAATACTTAGAGAAACAATCATTGGTGGGAACAACTCTCAAAATAAAGTAAAATAAAACTGCTCATTGTTTTCAAGATCACTTTACTTAAAAAAATTTTAAACATAAAGGGTAAATGAACTTCAGGCGCTTTGGGAGCAACAGAGCCATTGTTGAGAAGGCAGCACACTCTAGAGGTGGAGACAGAATGTGGAAGGTACTCAGAGACATGGGTGCTCGTCCTGGCTGCCAAGGATTCCTTGGTGCCCTTGGACAAATATCCACTTCACTGCTTGACTTGGGATTCTTGGAACTGGGAGACCTGTGCTCCTACCCAGGCTCTGTTCATAACTGTCTGAGGCTCAGAGGAGTTTCTTGGTTTGTAAAATGGGAGTAAGAACACTTTCCCTGCCTACCTGTCCCAGTTGCTGCGTAGGTCAAGTGAACCTAGGTGAAAATCCTTTGTTAACAACAGAGTACTCTCTATATTTTTTCCTGGGTAGGACATAATGTCTTTTGATGGAAGTGAGGTAGGAGTTTGGGAGGAGAATGGTGGAGGATGGTGAAGGGATTAGGGTTCCCCTGGGACATGCAGAGGGTATGGGGCGGGGCTGCAGCTGGGACTGGAGGCCATGGGTCTGTGGTGGCAACATCTGCCTTACCAGTGGCTGTACAATTGAATGTTGGCTGCGGTGGTGGAAGGAATTAGGAGCATGGACATAGGAATACTATAATTACAGTGGTGATGCCGGAGTCTAAGCTGAACAGGGAAAGGGTTGAAGAAAGGAACGAGGCTGATAGATTTGGGGAGCTGGGAAATATTAGCGAAATGTAAGTACCATGAACACAGGGGCGTTAGCTGGCGAGGTAGGCAGTGGTGGGTGAGGCTGGAGTTAAAGGTTTGCAAGCTCAGGACATCCAGGTATCTGAATAGGGTGAGGAGCCATAAGGGAGAGGGTGCTGTCTGGGAGGACCACGTGGGAGCTGAAGGGCCCCAAGTCAGTGACAGGACTTGGGGTGGAGAGAGTGAGAGCTGAGTGCCAGGGTCCCGAGAGAATATGGGTGAGCTGACAGACGCGGGGATGGCCATGGGGAGAACAGGACCTGTGGATGGTAGGGACACCAAAGGTCGGGGGCAGAATGTCTGGAAGGGCTGGGAGAATGCTGATGCTGCTTTGGGGTAAGGGAGGCCCGGCAAACAGAATGGCTAAAGGCATGCTCAGATTTAAAATTTGATATGCAGTATACACAAGTCAGTCATTTTGTGTACAGATAATAAAAAGTTGTAGGGGCACCTTGGCCTCGATATGTAAACATATAAAACAAATTATAATGGATAACTCCTTTCAGCCATTGACATTTTAAAATATAATAGGCTCAACAGCATGCGGGAGCCGGTTAGTACCAGTGGATGAGGGCCACGCATTGTTAAATTTTCTGGAATTTTTGCAAGCCAGGTATTATGTTGGTGGATTGAAGTAGGCCCAGGAGGGAAGAGTTACACCATGGAAATCTGCAAACACTACATACTAGGGCTTTTTCTCCCCTGGAAATCTGGTTGGTAAACATTTTCCAGCATACCACTGAAAAGGCCTAAATATAACCTCCAAATCTGCCCAACTTTACAGTCCTGTTGTGAGTTTAACTGTGACACTAAAAGAGATATGTCCTAATCCCCAGTACCTGTGAATGTGACCTTATTGAAAGTAGGGTTTCTGCATATGTAATTAAGATGTAAGTTAGGATGAGGGCATCCTGGAGTAGTGTGGGTCCTCAATCCAACATGACTGTAGTCTATAAGAGGAGCTGCAGACAGACACACACACAGGAAAACACCATGTGAAGGCAGACGCAGGGGGACCGCCATGGTGACAGAGGCAGAGACTGAGGTATGCCAAGGATTGCCAGCAAAACTGGAAGCTAAGAGGATGTCGTGAAATACGTTCCCTCAGAGCTACCAGAAGGAGCCCACCTAGCCAACAACACCTTGATTTCAGACTTCCGACCTCCAGAACTGTGAGATAATAGGCTTACGTTGTTGTAAGTTACCCAGTTTGTGCTACCTTGTTCAGCATTGCTAGAAAACTATACACCTGCCACGCCGTCAAGTCTGGGCACAAGGCAAGTGGAAGCTCCCCAGTGTGAGCTGTGAAGGGAAGGTCCCTATTCCCTGTGCTCTGGCTCCCAGGGAACCTTCTCTCCTACGTCCTCCGGACGTATGTTCCGTGCAGGCATCTGCTACTCCTTGTTAGCTGCCTTGTATTGTGGATTATGTTTTTAAGTGTAGACGTGTTGCCTCCTCTTCTAGGTGGTAACCAGAAGCTGTAAACTCAGACGCCTCGTGCGTGGGTCAAGGTTGCTGAGTGTGATGCTGGGGGAGCCACTGCGGACTGGAATGTGCGTCTGCCTTTAAATAAAACACTTACCCCACCCTCTTGGCCAAGGAAAACCTAAGACCTGCTATCTGGGGACCTATGCAATGCGCCAGAGAGAGAGGGAACGTCTCTTGGCCTTTGCCTTCCCCGGCAGCAGCCAGCAGGCATTGATTCACTGTTTGTGAATTTGCCGCCTGGATCTCGTGGGTCTTCTGTCCTGGCCCAGCAAGTGGGTCTGAGACCTCAGAATTTCAACAATTGCCCTAAAGTGTCCCCCTTCAGACAGAAATTTCAAAACAGATTTTCATAGGGTTATGGTTTAAATCCCCTAGCTGACTAGCTACTCCACACTCCTGCAAAACTTCAGCTTCAGAAGAATATGGCAGAAGGGTGGCGTCCCCTCTAGACACGGCTTGCCCCACCCTGATGTTTCCATGAGTATTCTTCTTGGTGACTCTCACAATCTCAGGTGGCTGAGGGAGAGGCATCAGGGATACTGAAAAGAAAGGGTGATTTGGGGTGAGGAATCTTTTGAAGTTGAAACTGTTTATAGTTCATAACTTTTTGAACACCAGAGGGCGATACAGGCATAGAGATATAGCTGCTCTGCCTTGCTTTTTTAATGTGAGACCAAATGCTGAATATTGCTCATTTGACTCTTTTGCTCGGGTCTCTAAGAAAGTTACAGAGAAGGCTTTTGAGATCATTTTCTGGATGTCCAAGCCCCGGGGGCTGGTACACCCACAGAAGGGTGCTGGGTAGGGTTACAGCTTCCTTTGTGGGGAAGCACTTGTCACACACCCTCCCACCCCATCCTGAGATTGTCTAGTTCCGGTCAGCTCTTTGGGAGGGTTTGGACTGTGTCTCACGTAACAGCTAACTTGTGCAGGGACCCAGCTTGTTACTTCCAGGGCCATTCATTTAAAACTGGTTTCATGAGTTCTACTTAGTATGTGGCCCTGAGAGAATTGAGAAGCCTGAGAGAGGAGACCCTGTGAGGAGGGATGAGGGATTGCAAAGGTCCTAAGGTTATCACCTGGGCGGCTCGTGGGGCTTTGGTGACGGTGGCCAGCTGACCAGTCTGCGTGTCTGTGGTCTTGGACCAGCTCCCGCCAGTGACCTCTGATTGTGAGGACGGTTTGGCAGAATGTTCATGGTTTCTGGCGCATTATGGAAAGCTGTGTATGCCTCACGGAAGAGTCTGGGAGCAGCTGCAGTAGAGCAGTTGGGGATGCCCATGGGAGGCCTGACAGTGGTGGTGAGGGCCCTAGGAAGGGGCAACTGAGCTCAGCTTTGGGGTCTGAGGCCTGTGAGGAGAGCTTAAGCTGCACAGGTGCCCATCTAGGAGGGCAGCAGGGAGACCAGCATTAGGGCCCATCTAATTCTGCAGGCCTAGAAACCATGGGTGCGTGTGTGCAGTTGTGGAAAAATCTGCACCTGACTACATAACTCATTCAGAAAGGAGCCTGTCTACCTTCACCCACTGAGAGAGGCGGCTCAGCTTTAGCTGTTCAGTTCTGGGCGCCTTCCAAAGGCATTCAGCAGAGACAGAGGCTGTTCTTAGCAACGGTATGTTGTCAATAATAAAGCAACACTTACTACACAAGAGAGAAGAAGGCTTTGCAGACCGAAAAGCTGTGCTAATGGGCTGATTACGACTTAGTGGGCTAGTTGTTCATCTGAAAGAGAAAACTTCAGCAGAATGAGGGGAAAATGTGTATCTACAATAGAGGGCACAAAGTCATTGCCATTATCCCAATGAGTAAGTTGAAATGTACCACTGGAAACTCCAGTGTGGACACTAGAAATTGGTGCAAGGCCATGACCTGTTTGGCACACAACAGGGGACTGTGCTGCCTCCCAGTCCTGTGACTGTTGCAGGGGCCTGGCCACGTGCACTAACAAGAGAGGATTCTCCGCCAATTGTGATTCTATTTCTCGATTCAGCCTTTTAAATTAACAAGGATTTAAAGGAACAGATTTGGAAGCAGAGCACTTAGATTGGACCCCAGTTCCAGCTTTCTGCCCCTCATTATTGATGTTCATGCTTGGGGGAAGTGATATGACCGCAGGTAGTCAGTCATCTCTTTCTTAAAATGGACACTGGGTATCAGATAATGTATTTCACTTGTGAAAAAACTTATTAGGAAATTACCAAGGGTGGTTTAAGTGCAGTTATTCATCTCTAGAGGGAATCCTTTAGTATTTCCTTCACTTTCAAACACATGTCTGTTACCTGGGCTGGGTGAGGCTTCATTTGAAAGTGGGCTTTATTAGAGTTAAAGATATGCCTTTAGGCCAGTCCTATTAAACTACCATTTAAATACCCCCCAAAATAGGAATGACGACTCTTTTGGTTTCTATGTACTCTGCTGGTTTTGTAGTCTGTTTAGCCACATTTAGATGACAATTTGTAGAACAATCACTGTATTGGAAAACCTTACTGAAAAGAAATTTTGCCTTGAGCAAAGGTTTATGTCTTTGTTTTTATCTTCTATCTTTTAAAGCTAATTAACATAAGAGACATCTTGAACTAAGGTGAATGGGGAACAACCATCCGCAAAATCAAGGATCAACGTTCTGCTTACAGACATTTTGTCAAATAAACAATTCTGTTGGACTTGAAGTCTCCTTGGTTTATCACAGCAATTGCTTACTGTAAGTAAGCAGCAAGGTGTTTAAATTTCACATCTGTGAAGTAAATGTTATGTTTCGTAGCAGCAGCCAAGACACAGTCAATATTTTTTCAGTAATACAGGTCTCAGATTCAGAGCTTTACTTAACCAAATAAATACTGTCCTTGACACTGAACTACTTACTGGACCTCATTAATGAACGTGCTTATTGGTAGTTCCTTGTTTAAAGCTATTACTACAATATTTTTCTTGAGCTTTAAAATATGCTCCATCTGGCTCATTCACAGATTGATAAGCAAGGGAAGATAGCAGGCAACAACCCCCTGGAATTAGACTGTGAACTCCTGAAGCAAAGCTCTCTGATGAGTTACAGCTTGGGCTGTGAAATCAGTCAGCCTGGTTTCAAAGCCTGGGTCCACGGCTTACTAGCTGGTGACCTTGGGCAATTCATTCAGCCTCTCCAATCTTATGGAGGATAAGGATATGAAAGTATCCACCTTATAATTTTGTAGGGTTCCAATGAGAGAATCTAGTTAACATGCTAGTTACTATCATCACCAGTGCCACCATCACCACCTCTGAAACCCTCACAACCCCCAGTATAATGTCTCGCACTATATTCATCACATAGCTCATTCTACCTACTGATGAATTACAGATTTGGGATGAACTCTACCAGGATTGCCCATTCTTCCAGCATACTGTTTCAATTTTAGGGGGCAGAGAGAGAGAGGACCATATTAACAATTGCTCAAACCCCAACCCTAGAAAATAATCATTAGATTTGTGTTTATAAAAGTACCTAGTATCGTTCTTGGCACACCTATACTAGGTATTTGATAAAAGGTCTGAGATAAAAAGGGTTCATATTTTATTACTCTTTTACAGAGAAGACACAGGTTTAAAGTGACTTTCCCAGAGTCTACAGGAATGTTGTTTTGGGATACTCCTTCTTGATTTAAACTATGCAAAGCCAAATTTTATTTTCTGTTGAATCACACAGATGCCATTATCTTTGCTAAGTGTTTTCTTAGGAAATCCAGGCAATGGAAAATTCCTCTAGAGAGCTGCTTGGTCGACAAGTGCTTTCCATGTTACTTAACTAAAGCTGTCAGGTCCAGTGAATAAGGAAACTAGTCAGCACTGGCTCTTAATGTGGGCAGCTCTATAGAAACACCTGGAGCCCTAAAAGTGCCTGAGCCAGGCCCACTCTGCAAGATTTTGCTTTGGGATAAATCTGAGAGATGTTGCTTTTGGACAACATGGGTGGGGTCTAGACATCAGAATTCTTAAAATCTTTCCAAGTGATTCTAGAAAGAGCTCCTATCTAGTTCTTCCCCCGTAGTCTTCTATGATTCTTTTTAAAACTGAAGTATAGTTGATTTACAATATTATATTAATTTCTGGTATATAGCATAGTAATTCAGTGTTTTATAGATTATACTCCATTTAAAGTTATTACAAATAACGGCCATATTTCCTTGTACTGTACAATGTCCTTGTTGCTTATTTATTTTATACATAGTAGTTTGTATCTCTTAATTCCGTACCCCTATCTTGCCCCATCCTCCCTTTCCTCTCCCTACTGGTAACCACTAGTCTGTTCTCCATATCTGTGAGTCTGTTCCTGTTTTGTTATATTCATTCATTTGTTTTATTTTTTTTAGACTCCACATACAAGTGATAACACTTGTCTTTGTCTGACTTACTTCACTAAGCATAACACCCTCTAGGTCCATCCATGTTGCTGCAAATGGCAGAATTTCATTCTGTTTTTACAGCTGAGTAATATTCCAGTGTGTGTGTGTGTGTGTGTGTGTGTGTGTGTGTGTGTGTGTGTGTGTCTTGGCTATTATGAATAATGCTGCTCTGACATTGGGGTGCATGTATTTTTTTAGAATTGGTGTTTTTGTTTTCTTTGGATATATACCTAGCAGTGGAATTGCTGGATCATATGGCAGTTCTATTCTTAGTTTTTTGAGGAACCTCTGTACTGTTTTCCATAGTGGCTGCACCAATTTACATTCCCACCAACAATGTAGGAGGGTTCCCTTTTCTCCACGTCCTTGCCAAAATTTCTTATTTGTAGACTTTTTGATGATAGCCAGTTGCACAGGTGTGAGGTGATATCTCACTGTGGTTTTAATTGCATTTCTCTGATGATTAGCGATGTTGAGCATTTTTTCAAGTGTCTGTTGGCCATCTGTATACCTTCTTTGGAAAAATGTCTATTCAGTTCTTCTACCCATATTTTTCATTGGGTTGTTTGTTTGTTTGGATATTAACCCCTTGTCAGTCACACCATTTGCAAATACTTTCTCCCATTCTGTAGGTTGTCTTTTTGTTTTGCCAATGATTTCCTTTGCTGTGCAAAAGATTTTAAGTTTAATTAGGTCCCATTTGTTTATTTTTGCTTCTGTTTCTTTTGTCTTAAGAGACAGATCCAAAAAGATATTGCTGCGATTTATGTCAAGGAGTGTTCTGCCTATATTTTCCTCTAGGAGTTTTATAGTATTTTTAGGTCTTTAATCCATTTTGAGTTTATTTTTGTGTATGATGTCAGAGAATGTTCTAATTTCATTCTTTTATATGTAGCTGTCCAGTTTTCCCAACACCACTTATTGAAGAGACTGTCTTTCCTCCATTGTATATTCTTGCCTCCTTTGTCGTAGACCATAAATTCGTGAGTTTATTTCTTGGCTCTCTATTCTGTCCCATTGATCAATATATTTGTTTCTGTGCCAGTATCATGCTGTTTTGCTTACTGTTTTGCTTTATCCTACAGTCTGAAGTCAGGGAGCTTGATACCTCCAGATTTGTTCTTTTTTCTCAAGATTGCTTTGGCAATTCAGGGTCATTTGTAGTTTCATATAACTTAGGATTATTTGTTCTACTTCTGTGAAAAATGTTATTGGTATTTTGATAGAGAGTGCATTGTATCTGTAGATTGCTTTAGGTAGTATGGCTATTTTACAATATTAATTCTTCCAATCCAAGAACATGGGAGGATATCTTTCTATCTTCTTTGTATCATCTTCAATTTCCTTCAGCAGTGTTTTACAGTTTTCAGAGTATAGATCTTTCTTCTACTTGGTTAAGTTTATCCCTAGGTATTTTATTCTTTTTGATATGATTTTAAACAGGATTTTTTTCTTGCTTTCTCTTTCTGATAGTTCATATTAATGTTTAGAAAAGCAACAGATTTACGTATATCAATCTTGTATCCTGCAACTTTACTAATTCATTTATTAGTTTTAAGAGTTTTTTGTGGAGACTTTAGGGTTTTCTAGAAATAGTATCATGTCATCTGCAAATAGTCACAATTTTAGTTCTTCCCTTCCAATTTGGATGCCTTTTATTTCTTTTTCTTGTCTGATGGCTGTGGCATTTCCAATAATACGATAAACAGAAGTGATGAGAGTAGGCATCCTTGTCTTGTTCCTGACTTTAGAAGAAAGGCTTTAGGCTTTTCACTGTTGAGTATGATGTCAGCCACGGGTTTGTCATAAATGGTCTTTATTATGTTGGGATATGTTCCCTCTATACCCACTTTGATGAGAGTTTTTATCATGAATGGATGTTGAATTTTGTCAAATGCTTTTTCTGCATCTTTTGAGATGATCGCATGATTTTTTTACCCTTCCTTTTCTTAATGTGGTGTATCACGCTGACTGGTTTGTGAATATTGGACCACCTTTGCATCCCTGGAATAAATCCCACTTGATCATGGTGTATGATCCTTTTTATTTATTGTTGAATTCAGCTTACTAATATTTTGTTGAGAATTTTTGCATCTACATTCATCAGAGATATTGGCTTGTAATTTTCTTTTTTTGTAGTGTCTTTGTCTGGTTTTGGTATCAGGGTAATGGTGGCCTAGTAGAATGAATTTGGGAGTGCTCTTCATCCTCTTCATTTTTTTGGAATAGTTTGAGCAGGACAGGTATTACCTCTTCTTTATATGTTTTTTAAAATCCCCCTGTGAAGCTCTCTGGTCCTGGACTTTTGTTTCCTGGGAGTTTTCAAATTACAAATTCAATTTTGCTACTAGTGATCAGTCTGTTCAGATTGTCTGTTTCTTTCTGATTCAGTCTTAGAGAGTTGTATGTTTCTAGAATTTGTCTATTTCTTCTAGGTTTTCCAATTTGTTGAAATATAACTGTTCACAGTATTCTCCTATGATATTTTGTATCCCTATGATATCTGTTGATTTTTCCTCTTTCATTTCTTATTCTGTTTATTTGGGTCCTCTCACTTTTCTTGATGGGCCTGGCTAAAGGTTTATCAATTTTGTTTATATTTAAAAAAAACAAAACAAAACAACTTGGTTTCACTGATCTTTTCTATTGTTTTTTTGGTCTCTATTTTATTTCCTCTCTGATCTTTAGTATTTCCTTCCTTCTGCTGACTTTGGGCTTTGTTTTTCTTTTTCTAATTCCTTTAGATGGTAAGTTAGGTTGTTTGAGATTTTTCTTGTTTCTTAAGGTAGGCCTGTATCGCTATAAACTTCCTGCTTAGAACTGCTTTTGCTGCATCCCATAGATTTTGGAAAGTTGTGTTTCCATTTTCATTTGTCTCAAGGTATTTTCTGATTTATTTCCTCTTTGCTGTCTTCATTGACTCACTCTTTTTTTAGTAGCATGTTGTTTAGTCTCCATGCTTTTCCCATTTTTCGTCTTGCAACTGATTGCTAGTTTCATACTGTTGTGGTCAGAAAAACAGCTTGATATAATTTCTATCCTCTAGAATCTGTTGAGACTTATTTGGTGGCCTAGCATGTGATCCATCATGGAGAGTGTTCCACATGCACTTGAAAAGAATGTGTATTCTTCTGTTTTTAGATGGAAAGTTTTATAGATAGCTATTAAATCCAACTGGTCTAATATCATTTAAGACCACTGTTTCCTTACTGATTTTCTGCCTGGATGATCTGTGCATTGATGCAAGTGGGGTGTTAAAGTCCCCTACTATTACTGTATTTTTGTCAGTTTCTCCTTTTATGTCTGTTAATATTTTCTTTATATATTTAGGTGCTTCTGTATTAGGTACATATATGTTGATGAATGTTATATTCTCTTCTTGTACTGATCCCTTTATCATTATATAATGCTCTTTATCTTTTGTTACAGACTTTTTTTTTTTTTTTTTTTTTGCAGTACACAGGCCTCTCCCTGTTGTGGGCTCTCCCGTTGTGGAGCACAGGCTCTGGACACACAGGCCCAGTGGCCACAGCTCATGGGCCCAGCCACTCCACGGCATGTGGGATCCTCCCAGACCAGGGCATGAACCCGTGTCCCCTGCATCAGCAGGCGGAGTCTCAACTGCTGCGCCACCAGGGAAGCCCCTAGACTTTCTTTTAAAGTCTGTTTTTTTTCTGATATGAGTACCGCTACCTCTGCTTTCTTGTCATTTCCATTTGCATGAAATATCTTTTCCCATCCTCTCACTTTCAGTCTGTGTGTGTCTATTTCTGAAGTGAGTCTCTTTTTAGATGGATCTTGTTCTTTTGTTTTCAATTGGCCACCCTATGTCTTTTGATTGAAACACTTAGTTCATTGACATTCAAAATGATTATGGATAGGTATATACTTATTGCCAGTTTGCTGCTTCTTTCTGGTTGTTTTGATAGTTCTTCTCTGTTCTTTTCTTCTTTTAGTTTCTTCTTTTGTTGTTTAATAATTTTCTTTAGTGGTATGCTTGTTTTCCTTTCTCTCTAGTTTTTGTATATCTATGTAGGTTTTTGATTTGTGGTTACCATCTCCCTTAGCCTTCTATGATTCTAATCTTTCTTCATATTTACAGATTTAGGCACATTAAAATTCCATCCCCTTTGTAACCCCTTTTTAAAAGGGACATTTTTTAACTTTGGAAAATTAGGCGACATAATAGGAATTAACCAATTTGCATTATGAAACATAAACACTTGATTTTATAGAAGAATTGCCAGAATTGTTCCATAATTTGGTTTGAGGTGCTGCTGGAGTGGTTGCCAACAGCCTCTCATTTTTACACAGTCAAGGCAATAACTTATTTTTTTCCTTTCTAAATTCATTTAACAGAATGAAGCTTACCCAGATGACCCGTCCCATGAAATTTATAAAGTGGGTGGCCTGAATTCCATATATAGCAATAATAATAATAATGATAATAATAATAATGTAGAAAGGTAATAATAGTAACAGTGATAGTGATAATAATGCCTTTGTTCACTGCATTGGTTTGTTTAGATTAGGATTTATTTGTTGGAACTATGTGCCCTTGGACATCACATGTTCAAAATGAGTGGTGCTTGCACCTACTGATATATAAAGTTTACATTAAACAATATGTACCCTAACGTTTATGATTCTTAGATTATTTTGGTCAAAAATTCAAATTCATCTAGTACCTGCTGCAGATTCTATGCTAATGTATTGGTACTAGTCATTTATTATAATAACCCTAACCCCATATGGTAATTCAGAGAGGTATATAAAACATCTCTAGGAGCACCTAAGGGAATAGTGAAGACCCCATAAATAGAATACACAGGGAAAATTTGCATGCAATGCCACCCCCCCCCAAACACACACACACACACACACACACAGACGTCTCTCTCCAATTTTCTAGAAAGGGCACATTGGTTCAATCTTGGAATATTTTCTAGGTTACCCTCTTCAAACTTTAATGATTACATTGGCAACGCTTTTATAGTACATTTGGTGCATTTTGCATCAAGGACTTATTTATGTGCTTACCGTGAGTTATGTCCTTTTACAAATATCATTTGAAGCATACCATTTCTAGAAAGCCTCACCTGTTTTAGTGGAATATGATTCCATTAATCTCTGGCTGTATCTTTAGATTATATATCAGAAGCCATATGTGTATAGGCATGTGCTGACATCCTATGTATTAGAGCACACATCAGCATGAATCTTTTATTTCTTCAATTTAAGTGCCCAGGGCCACTGAATGTACTCTTCCACCTGCCTAGAATATATTTGCTTCTACAAACAATCCCTTCATCTAGTTCTTTTCAGTTATCTGCTTGGTTATTTTTGTTCAGGGAAGCTTTTTCTGATCCTCCCCTGCTCCACTGATTTACACAGTCTTACATCTCTCCAAAGTCTTACTTTTATACTTATTTGAGTGATCATTTGATTAATCTCTGTCTCTATTGGTAGGTTGTAACTCTGTAAACCACAAACCCAGAGTCTGTGTTTGGTTTTGTTTACCAGGATATTTCTAGCATTTAGCCCAATGCCTAGACCTAGTAGGTAACCAACTGTTGAATGACTAGATGAATAAGAAATTATGTTTTCTCTCTGAGAAACAGCTGTAGTTTTACTTCACCTAAGAGTTTTGCAATACTTAAAAAAATTATAAACTCATGGTTTAGCCAATATTAAAAAATAAAAAAGTAATGATTTAAGAAGAGAGTGGTTAATTGTGTAAAAATAATGGATTTTACTAAAACTATTTATTAAACTGAATTTGAGGCTTTAAACGTCAATTTTAAAAAACATCACCCATAATCTCACCATATTAATATAGCAACTATTTTCATTTCATCGAAAGACACTGCCCTTCTAATGAAACTTAAGAGCTTTTGCACAGGAAAGGAAACCTAAGCAAAACAAAAAGACAACCTAGGGGTTGGGAGAAAATATTTGCAAACAATGCTACCGACAAGGGCTTAATTTCCAAAATATACAAAAATTTCATACAGCTTAATATCAAAAAACAAACAACCCAATCACAAAATGGGCAGAAGACCTAAATACACATTTCTCCAAAGAAGACATTCAGATGGCCAACAGGCAAATGAAAAGATGCTCAATATTGCCAATTACTAGAGAAATGCAAATCAAAACTATAATGAGGGGCTTCCCTGGCGGCGCAGTGCTTGAGAGTCCGCCTGCCGGTGCAGGGGACGCGGGTTCGTGCCCCGTTTCGGGAGGATCCCGCATGCCGCGGAGCGGCTGGGCCCGTGGGCCATGGCCGCTGAGCCTGCGCGTCCGGGGCCTGTGCTCCGCAGATGGGAGGGGCCACAGCGGTGAGGGGCCCGCATAACGCAAGAAAAAAAAAAAAAAAAAAACTATAATGAGGTATCATCTCACACCAGTCAGAATGGCCATCATTAAAAATCTACAAACAATAAATGCTGGAGAGGGTGTGGAGAAAAGGAAACCCTGCTACACTGTAGGTGGGAATGTAAATTGGTGCAGCCACTATGGAGAACGGTGCAGAGGTTCCTTAAAAAACTAAAAATAAAGTTACCATACAAGCCTGCAATCCCACTCCTGGGCATATATCCAAAGAAAACTCTAATTTGAAAAGATACATGCACCCCAATGTTCACAGCAGCGCTATTTACAATAGCCAAGACATGGAAACAACCTAAATGTCCATTGACATATGAATGGATAAAGAAGATGTAGCATATATCTATATACATACTTATATAGATATAGATATATAGATATATATAATGGAATATTACTCAGCCATAAAAATGAATAAAATAATGTCATTTGCAGCAACATGGATGGACCTAGTGATGATCATATTAAGTGAAGTAAGTCAGACAACAAAAGACAAATATTATATGATATCACTTATATGTGGAATCTAAAAAACTGATACCAACAAACTTATTTATGAACTGGAAATAGACTCACACAGAAAACAAACTTATGGTTACCAAAGGGGATAGTGGGGTGGGGGGGGGAGAGATAAATTAGGAGTCTGGGATTAACATATACACACTACTATATATAAAACAGATAGACAACAAGGACCTACTGTATAGCATAGGAAACTATAATCAATATCTTGTAATAACCTATAATGGAAAAGAATCTGAAAAAGAATGCATACATGCATATATGTATGTATATATATATACACATAAATATATAACTGAATCACTATTCTGTACACTTGAAACTAACACAACACTGTAAATTAACTATACTTCAATTTTAAAAAAAAAAGGACATTTGTCCTTAAGCTGAAGGGTTGATGGAACTTGGGTATTCAGCTTTACATGTCTTTAGTTCCCCTCACCCCTGCCCCATTTATCTGCATGAAGATGGGCTGCTTCCTAAACTCTGGCTGGAAATCAGGATCTATGAGAAATAGCCTTTGTATCTGAAGAAAAACAACGATATCTAGAGGTGAGAATGCTCTGAAATGTTTATACAAAATAGCACTAGGATTTGCTACCTGTCATACTAAGCAGCAAACTTAAACACTACCTTCAACTTCAGGAGCCAGACCACATTTTGCAAAATTCAGGAGTAATACCTGTCTCACTTGACTTAAGACTTTTTCAGTCTGTACGATCTTACTCAAAATCATAGGGAACTATTCTCTCTTGTGACCTTCTATTTTATATGAGACTTTGACCATTGTTTTAACAAGAAATCCCTAATTTTTTTTTTGTCTGTGCCATTTGGTATGCAGGATCTTAGTTCCCTGACCAGGGATTGAACCCATGCCCCCTGCAATGGAAGCGTGGAGTCTTAACCACTGGACCGCCAAGGAAGTCCCAAGAAATCCCTAATTCTTTTTTTTTTTGCATTATGCGGGCCTCTCACTGTTGTGGCCTCTCCCATTGCGGACCACAGGCTCCGGACGCGCAGGCTCAGCGGTCATGGCTCACGGGCCTAGCCGCTCCGCGGCATGTGGGATCTTCCCAGACCAGGGCACGAACCCGTGTCCCCTGCATCAGCAGGCGGACTCCCAACCACTGCGCCACCAGGGAAGCCCCCTCCCTAATTCTTAAAACCACCTCAGTCACCACTGTGACTCAGTGCCTCTTAACTAAGATTAGGGTAAAATGTTCAGATATGAAAACAGGTGAATTAATGTAGTGAGAAATTACAGTCTCACCCTTATTAATGTTACATGGTCCTTCCAGTAATTTTAAAGCAACTGATTAGTACTAGCCTTAGACCAAAGGAAAATAAAATTAAAAAGAACCCACTTTGACTCTGAATAGCTAAAGCAAACTTGAGAAAGAACAACAAAGCTGGAGATATCACACTCCCTGATTTCAAACTATATTATTAATATAAATGCTATAGTAATCAAAACAGTATGGTATTGGCATAAAAACAGACACACAGATCAATGGAACAGAACACAGAGCCCAGAAATAAAGCCATGCTCGTATGGTCAATTAATCTATGAGAAAGGAGCCAAGAACATACACTGGGGAAAGGACAGTCTCTTCAATAAATGTGTTGGGAAAACTGGACAACCACATGCAAAAGAATGAAACTGGACCATTATCTTACACCGTACACAAAAATCAACTCAAAATGGATTAAAAACGTGAAGGTAAGACCTGAAACCATAAAAGTCCTAGAAGAAAATGTAGGTGGTAAGCACCTTGACATCGGTGTTGGTGACATTTTGGATTTGACATTAAAAGCAAAGGCAACTAAAGCACAAATAGACAAGTGGGAATATGTCAAACTAAAAACCTTCTGTACAGCAAAGGACACCATCAACAAAGTGAAAAGGCAACCTACCAAATGGGAGAAAGTATTTGCAAATCATATATCCGATAACGGGTTAATAACTAAAATATATACAGAATTCATACAAATCAATAGCAAAAAAGCAAGCAACCCAAATAAAAAATGGATAGAGGATCTGAATAGGTATTTTTCCAAAGAAGACATGCAGATGGCCAACAGGTCCATGAAAAGGCGCTCAACACTAATCATCAGGGAAATGCAAGTCACAACCATAGTAAGATATAACTTCACACCTGTCCAAATGGCTATCATCAAAAAGTCTACAAATAACACATGCTGACGAAAATGTGGAGAAAATGGAGCCTCTTGTGCACTGTTTGTAAGAATGTAAATTGGTGTATCAACTATGGCAAACAGTACCGAGGTTCCTCAAAAAGTTGAAAACAGAACTACCATATATTTCAGCAATTTCTCTTCTGGGTATTTATCCAAAGAAAACATTAACTCGAAAAGATACCTGCACCCCCATGTTCATTGAAGCATTATTTGCAATAGCCAAGATATGTAAACAACCTAAGTGTATATCAATGGATGAATGGATAAAGAAAATGTGGTATATATCACTTAGCCATAAAAAAGAAGGAAATCTTGCCATTTATGACAACATGGATGGACCCTGAGGGTACCATGCTAAGTGAAATAATTCAGACAAACACTATATAATCTCACTTACATGTGAAATTAAAAAAAAACAAAACAAACCTGAGCTCACAGATACAGAGAACAGATTGGTGGGTGCCATAAGCAGAGGGGGGTGGGGGACGTGGTTGTGGTAATGGGTGGGTGAAATGGGTGAAGGGGGTCAAAAGGTACAAACTTCTAGCTATAAAATAAGTCATGGAGATGTCATGTACAGCATGGTGACTATAGTTAATAATACCGTATGGCATATTTGAAAGTTGCTAAGAGAGTAGATCTTAAAAGTTTTCATCACAAGAAAATAAATTTGTAACTATGTATGGTGATGGATGTTACCTAGACTTACCATGGTGATCTTTTAGCAATATATACAAATATTGAATCATTACATTGTACACCTGAAACGAATTAAATATGTCAACTATATCTCAGTAATAATAAAAAAAAAGAACCCACTTTGCATGTCAGGAGATAGCACATTTTCTTGATTGAATGTTCTGGTGGAAACCTGGAAGCAATTCCATAGCAGCATCTGGCTGAGCCAAGCAACAGTTGACTAATGATCAAATTAGAGGTAGCATGTATTTTGGTATCACTGGATGCCTTGTAATGGCAACCTTTGTGGTCATGCATGTTTTATTCTCTCTTTGTTATGTTTTCCAGAGGGATAACCAATTGGCTGATAGAGTAACAAATCAAAAGTAACTCGACTCCATTGACCCGCTTAAGCTCGCATGGGAACGACGGAAAGGAGCAGCCGTTTACTCTGAAAGAGCGGAGCAGGTATGAAACAATTCCTTGTTGTTGCCTTTCTTTATTGCTTTGCACATCTATTTCCAGACCAGTTGAAAACAGCAAGTTATTCCTGTTTGAAAACACAGAATCGGAGTTATAGGAACAGGCACTGTGGGTTATTTGTAACATTCCCAAGTTGTCTCATTTTCAGGTTGCTGTTTATAGAAGTACCAGTGCAGTCAAGAGGTAATTATTTTTCAGTAGCAAACTGTAATCACACTAGGGAGAATTATTACTGTAAAACATACGTTAGCATTTTGGATGTGTGTTTAGCTTTAAGATACAATGCCCTCTGAATAAGGAGATCTTGCTCCAATAAACATTTCTATAGAGGAATTATAGAAGTAATTAAAAAATGGTGAAAGATGTTGGCTCCTCCAATCACAGCCATCAGAAGTGTTTTTGCTGTTTAATGATCTAATCTCCCCTGCTCACATTCATTTTCTCAGCTGTGAAGGGACCCTGCCAAGAAAGGCATAGTTTGATTTTTTTTTCCATTTTCAGAATTCACATAATAGAGGTGAAGCTTCTTTTACTCTGAAGGAAACATTTCATGTCAACATGAAAAATTTAGAACAGCATTTGTAGGGCTTCTGGAATTAGAACCTTTAAAATATGTGTTTATTTTGAATTGGATGTCTGTCACCATTGGAGTGCTGAACGTTCTTTCAATTATATCTTTATCAAGAGACAGGTAAGCTGTATGTGTCTTGGTAGTGACTTTAGTGGTCAGTGGTTTAAGATATTATGATATTAATGGATTGTAATGCAGCTAGAAAGTAATTTAAGTTCAGATGATTAAGTGTCATGCACTTATCATGCTCAAAATTAAATTACTTAATAACTTTGCATAACAGTTTTTTCTCTATAGGATAGTACAGATGAGAGACTATGAATAAATAATAAAGACTTGAGTTTTGCATAGGAATATTAGCATTCAAAAGGCTACAGAGGAAGAACTCATAAAGATTATATTTTATATAAGGAATTAAACAAGGGTATGACTCCATTGTTTAAGTTTAAGGAGAGTTTTTAGGAGATGCTTTGACTATTGCTCTGTAGTTAGTATGTTCTTGGCATAATGTCTTTATTTTCACACAATAAACAACTAAGGGTTTCAATGTATTACTCTATTGAATTTGACACTAAATGTCATCTGCATTAATAATATATGAAGAGTCTGGTTTCCAGCTCAGCGAGGGCACAGAAAAATAGCAGGTTGTTGCTTGACACACAGAAAGCAACCCTGCAGTCTTTGGGTTCCTTTACGTTTCAGTTTATAGAGTCAGCCAACTACTAACAACACTGATCAGCTATTGACCAACTATCTTTTTCTTGTGTTCCAATACTGATGTAACTTTTGTTAAGTACCTCAATTAAGAGACGTTGATGTTGTCCTCTAAAAAGAAATATTTTGATCTCTTGGGAATAGGGCAAAGAAGATGAAACAGAAAATAAACAAATTCCGAACTCTGTGACAACCCATTCTGAATACTATTCAATCCACAACATAAAGAAAGTCAGCTACTGGATTTCACTTAGCAGGAATAGATTACAGTGTGATTAGATTTCTAAATAAAGGATGATATGAAAAAATACATAAACCAAAGGAACAGCCTGTTACCATGTTGTCTTGGGCATGAGTTTCTATGTCCAGAACTACTTGAGAGATGGAATCTGCCTTCTTTTTCCATTGGGGAGAGGAGTATGTAAAGGGGTGGCTGTGGGGCAGGGAAGGGGGAACCCCAGATTGTTTCCAGGACTCCTCCAGCCCCCAAGTGACCTCCCTCTCTCGTTCCTCACCTGGAATAACTTTAGTGGGCAGTCTTGGAAAAATAAAGTCCCAGTCAAAATTGGGAAACTGTTCATGTTTGTGCCTTGTTGAAATTGATTTTAGCACGATCTGTTGATTTATGCAAGCCATGGCCTCTCTCTTATTTCATGAGATAGATGACGAAGAGTGAATACATTTTATTCCCTCAAACTGAAACTGTTTCTTTTGAATATAGAGACAAATAAAGGTAACTATTTTTCATATTTTTATTTCTTCTTAGTTCTCTTGACTAGCTCTCTACAAACTTTCTTTCTGAAAATGTCTTGACCCAGATTTATCACTGCTTCTTTTATCCATACTAGTAATGTCTACTATATCTGAATCTGTTTGGTTTGAATACCTTAGTGTATATATATATATATATATATATATATATATATATACACACACACACATATATATATGTGTGTGTGTGTATATATATATATATATATACACACACACACACACACATATATATATATATATACCATTGTTATGTCCCTGAAGTATTCATTCTCAAGTACCTGCAAGCCACTTTCAATTTAAAGGTAGAGTAGGTTGCAGTGATTTAAGAAAAATCCACAGTGGATAAGCCTGGCTTAAAGGTGCTCAGGGAACCGCTACTGATGTTTAACTGAGGTACATGACACTAAGGAGTATTGGTTGACAGTGACCAGAATCTATTTATAGCTAAGACATGCTCAA
Organism: Lipotes vexillifer; assembly: GCF_000442215.2. Classification (NCBI taxonomy): domain Eukaryota; kingdom Metazoa; phylum Chordata; class Mammalia; order Artiodactyla; family Lipotidae; genus Lipotes; species Lipotes vexillifer. Next base: position 1,590,081 of record NW_006773723.1, read on the forward strand.
AAGAAAACAATGTATATGCATTTGTGTACAGGGAGGAATTTTACTGGCTCAACCCAAGGAAGGGTTGATGGACAAACTGTGGGAGGGGATGAGTTGCAAGTGTGCCCGAAACCAACTGGAACCAGGGGACTGAACCCCACCGAGGCTCTCTCTCCATCTCCTGCCACTGCTCCTCTTCTGCAGGTCTGTTTCAATCTCTCTCATTTCAGGCCAGCCAACAATACCCAAATTTTACATTTTACAAGTTTTACCATCTGAGAGATTGTTCTACATCAAAAAGAAAAACAAAAATCTTAGGGAAGGACCTAAGTTGACCTGGTTGACTTGGCTTGGGTAAGGTACACACTCCTGGTCTATTCAACTGAGATCACGTAAGACTGAGGCAGGTCTCACGAGACGCCTATGCTGCAGTGCAGAAGGAGGAGAAAGGAGAGCTAATAGGCTAATAGTAAAGTTGTCTGCTACAGTGATCTCTGGTCAGAATGCCCCGAAAGGCATTTGTTAAGTTGGCTTAGATGACCTCTAACTCCATATTCTACAGTCCTAGGATTTGAATCATTATGTTGATGTATTCTTTTTTTTTTTTTTTTTTTTTTTTTTTTGCGGTACGCGGGCCTCTCACTGTTGTGGCCTCTCCGGTTGCGGAGCACAGGCTCCGGACGCGCAGGCTCAGCGGCCATGGCTCACGGGCCCAGCCGCTCCGCGGCACGTGGGATCTTCCCAGACCGGGGCACGAACCCGCGTCCCCTGCATCGGCAGGCGGACTCTCAACCACTGCGACACCAGGGAAGCCCCAATGTTGATATATTCTTAGTTAGTGACTTTGGGGATCTTGCTACCCAGCGAGATCTTAAAATCTCCGAGACAAGTAGGATGACTGTGGTCCTATTCCTTGTCTACCAAGCCACACAGAAATCCCTACTTTCCAAATCCCATTCATTCATGGCATTTAGTGTGAATAGTGAGAAACCTACCTACCAGTCTTCTCCATTCCTGGGAACAGTTAGGTGGAAGTGTAGGGCAGAGAATCAGTATCCTGAGCATATGTGTGTGGTGGCAGCAGGAGAGAGGGGACAGAAAAGAAGTAGGGAGGGTGTCAGTTACTTGGGCAACTTTCCTTCAATTGTGAATATTCAGTTGGGCTGTGGTTCCAAGAGAGGGCTGAGCTGCAGAACTGGAACCCAGGGATGAATGACCCAGCCCCAAGTCTTGAATTACTTACTTGCTAGGGAAATTGTGATGGTAGGTAAGAGGGGCAAGGTAGACAGTAGTGAAAATAAGTGCTACGATTTACTGAGTGGCTGCCAGTCAGTATGGACATCTGCTGGATTTTGTTTTGTGGCAAGCAAAATTAGGATTCCTCCTCCTCTTGTCCTTGTGTGAACGAGACATTTGGGACTAGGGCCCCTCTGGCCTCCAGAAGCTCCACCTTCATGGAAGGCTAAATGAGGGGGGGACAACACAGTCATGCCAAAAGAGGAGCCTTTGTTCTTGTGTTGTTGTCCTCTGTTATGTCCGTTTTTTCCCCAGTGTCTTCAGGGCTGCAGGAGTTTTCCTTGGGGTCTGACTTTCTCCAGCACTGGCTTCCTTTTCTCCCCTCAAGAAGCTAAATGCTCACAAAAACATGTTGAAGTTCTTCACATTGTCCTTTTGGAACGCGGGCCTCTCATTGTTATGGCCTCTCTCGTTGCGGAGCACAGGCTCTGGACGCGCAAGCTCAGCGGCCACGGCTCACGGGCCCAACTGCCTCACAGCATGTGGGACTGGGACACGAACCCGTGTCCCCTGCATCGGCAGGCGGACTCTTAACCACTGCGCCACCAGGGAAGCCCAGCACATTGTCCTTCTTAATCGAATTACTTAGGACCACAAGCACTCACTGTGCCATGTTGCGGTCTCAGGGGCCTCTAAGACCACCCTGACCCACCAAATGACATTCAGAAGGCTCTGTTCTTGCCTGTGGTGGTTCAGTCATTAGTCTGGTGGAAGAAGAGCTCAAAGGTTGGCTTCAACCAAGCCCATCTACCACTGGGATGTGCCCATTTGGGTCTGCTGCTGCCACTGTTGTCACCAGGGATTCCTTGTGTTGAACATGAGTATCGCCACAACCCTGATGCCATCTCCTGAGCCCTGGTATATACATTCATACAGCACTTGCTGCCCAAAGCCCAAAGCCCAGAGATAGACAGTAATTTTCAAGGAACTTCTGGTCAGAGGAGCTTGCAATCTAAGTAATTTTATTTATTTATTTTTTCTTGTTTTGTTTTTGTGCTAAAATACAACATAAAGTTTACTTTTTTAACTGTACAATTCAATGACATGAAGTAAAATCACAGTGATATTTAACCATCACCACTATCTACTTCCAGAACTTTTTCATCATCCCAAAGAGAAATTTGTACCCATTAAGCAATAACTCCCCATTCCCCACTTCCCCCTCACCCCCCCACCTCTGGTAGCCTGTATTCTACTTTCTGTCTCTATGAATATGCCTATTCAAGGTACTCATATAACAGGGATCATATACAATATTTGTCCTTTTGTGACTGGCTTACTTCACTTAGATAATGTTTTCAAGGTTCATCTTATTGTAGCATGTATCAGAATTCCATTTCTTTTTAGAGCTGAGTAATATTTCGTTGTATGTACATACCACATTTTCATTTATCTGGCTTTTATGAATAATGCTGCTATGAACATTGGTATTTGTTTCTGTTTTTTAATATATTAACTTATTTAATTCTTCAACAGCTCTATGAGTTTAGGCACTTTTTTGTCTCCAATTTATAGATAGGGATGGTCATGCAGCTGGTCATGGCAAGGCCAATATTCCAACCCAGAGGGTCTGACTACATACAGTACACTCTCTGACTTACACACTGTGCCTCCTTTAATAAAAATAGTTCTTTGAAGTTACTATGTCCCAGGTACATTGTACGCATTATTTCTAAATACTTAAGGTATCCTTATGATGTGGGCTTTATTATCCTCATATTACAAGTGAAGACATTAAGGCTTGGCGAGGCTGAGTGTGGGCGCAGGAATGCCCCCAGTGTGCTTGGTTCTCCGTGCTTCTCCCCTAGAGCCAGAACACAGCAGGAAGATGGCTCCTTGGGACTTGGAACAGCACAGCCCTTTCTGTGCTGTGCTATCTCGTGTGCCAAGCTCATGAGCACTGTTGGGGGACTTGGTATCCCACAGCTGCAGAGAAGTTCTAACCAGGCTCCTAGATGAGACCAGGATTTTTTTTTTTTTTTGATACTTACAGAAAGTTGGTATTTTGCGTTTTGTTTGTTTGTTTGTTTTTAAAAATGCATACTCTAACAATGACTAGGCCAATAGAGTCAAAGTAAAATAGATGATTATTTCCATTGCTGGCTAAATTTGGAAAAGATACAAAAAAGGAGTTATGCAAATTCTGACCAAAAAAATCTATATATATCTGACTTGGGAGGACTGATTTTTAACAATTATGAGTTAGCTGGATATTTAGATAACATTTTGCTTCTATTTACCCATGTGGACAAAGCCATATTCCATTTGCATGGCTGCCTGTAGCCTTTAAAACCCTGACTGACTTGAAGCTCTAGTGTTGGCTTTCCTAACCTTTTCCCCGCTCCTTTTGCAGCTAACACAAAGATGTACTTCAGATTGTCGGTTTAAAAAAGGTCAGAAATGAACTATCTTCCCTTGAGAGAGTGGGATCCAGTATGCATAACCCTCACGGCTATTTCCCCTCTGGTTTTGCAGCTTGAGAAAATGGCATGTAACACACCTAACCAAAGACAGCGGACTATGTCAACATCTGGAGAAGCTCTATATGAGATTCTTGGTCTGAATAAGGGAGCATCAAATGAAGAAATTAAGAAAACCTACAGGTACAGAGGAAGTTCAATGATGATATTTCCTGTACTGCTAGTGATAGTTATTTTGTGATTGGCGAGTGCCTCCAATTAAAGATATAAGCTTCCTGCTGGGACCCGGG
>NW_006773723.1:1594105-1604568 GCF_000442215.2 Lipotes vexillifer
CCTGCTGAGACCTGGTAATCAGGTCTCAGACCTGGAATGTTCCATTCCCTATTCTACAGCATAAGCAGTTGGAAATGGACAGGCATCACACTGATTTTAGGAAAGAACTCTCTTGTGATGCTGGGCCTTGGGAAAGGGTAGCCTGTGTTCTAGGCCTGCATTGTTAGAGAGAGACAGACAAACACTGCAAATGACCAGGAGTTGTGATTTAACCCACATGAGATAGCATCACCAAACCTGGTAGAGGGATTTAAAAAAACAAATAAAGGGGAGCTTCTTTGTAATTGCTGTATTGTGCTATGCTTTTCAAGTCTTCAGTTTTGATCTTTCATATCTGATCTAATTCCAAGTTAGCTACTTTTAGGAAAAATTGAAATATCTTTTTCTTCAAAGCACCAAGGAATTTTAAAAAGGATTAAGTAAAAAAATAATTTACTTATTGTGCGAAATTTGGAAATCACTAAGGATGAAGATAATAACATTTATCCATAATTCTACCTCTAGTGATAATTACCATTGATATTTTTTTCTTCCAGTCTTTTTAAAAAAATCTAGAGAAGACATTTTACACTCGAATTGGATTTATCTATATTCTCTAACTAGCTGTCTTTTTTTTTGTCTTGTCCCAATTTTATTTATTTATTTTTATACAATTTTTAAAGGTTACTTTCCATGTACAGTTACTACAAAATACTGGCTCTCTTCCCTGTGTTGTACAGTATGCCCTGGAGCTTGTCTTACACCCAGTAGTTTGTCCCTCCCCTGCCACTGGTAACAACTAGTTTGCTCTCTGTACCTGTGAGTCTGCTTCTTTTACGTTACATTCACTAGTTTGTTGCATTTTTTCATTAAAAATTTTTCTTCCAACCTCTTGCATTTCATATTTTAGGAAAATATAATTTTTCTCTCTTTTTAAATTTTTATACAATTTTAAAGGTTAATTTCCATTTACAGTTATTACTAAATATTGGCTGCATTCCCCTTGTTGTACAATACATCCTTGAGCCTATCTTACACCCAGTACTTTGTACCTCCCACTCCCCCATCCCTATATTGGGCACATGTATGTGTTCAAATTAGGAGTTTTGCTTTTTCGGATATATACCCAGGAGTGGAACTGCTGGGTCATATGGCAGTTCTATTTTTAGTTTTTTGAGAAACCTCCACACTGTTTTCCATAGTGGCTGCACCAATTTACATTCCCACCAACTAACTAGCTTTCTTTTTAACAAGATCCTATCATGAAAATATTTTGGTGCTATTTAATATTATGATTTTTAATGCCTGCAGCCTATGGCTATCCTGTAACTTAATTACTTTATGAGCTACTTTTTAACATGTAAATTCTTTTAATTTTCACTATACTTAATATCCTGGTACATAAATGATGATGCATATTTCCAATTACTTCCTAACTTATTGAGGAATAAAGCTGTGCCTTTAGAAGAAAAATGAATCAAAATACAAATGAAAGTTTCAGATTTTAATCAGTTACTTCTTGATTTGGCCTTGAATTCGGTTTTTAAACTTATTTTTGTTTGTTTTTTGTTGTATGGACATTTAATATTTTTAGGTAGGCAAATTTGTCAGTCATTTCCTTTATGGCTTTTGTTTTATCTGTAGTGGTTAGAAAGCCTCTCCCAACTATAATATTATAAAAATATTAACCATTATCTTCTTCTAGTACATTTATGATTTTGCTTTTCTATTAAATCTTTGATCCATCTGGAGTTTATTTTGACATGAGGAATGAAGGTAGGATTCCAGATTAATTTTTTCCCCACATCACTAGCCCACCAAAATTTATTGAATTCTCCATTTTTATGTACTGATGGAAAATTCTTTGGCTTTGAATTGGAACCTTCACCGTGTGGTAAACTATGGGACCTGAAACGTCTTCAAGAAGCATGTGCTGAAGAATAAATGACAGTGGTGAAAATTTCCATTTGAATCCAAATAGTTCTGTGAAAATGGTAGATTTTGACCAAAGTCAATATCAATCTAGTTTATATTTCACTTAAGGTGCTGGAGAAGAAAAAGTCTTTGCTATTTCGTTGTGCCCTAGAGCTACCCAGGAGCGTGGCTGGGAGCTGTTCAGCCCCCTGTGGGTAGATGTCCTTGGTGAAGGGTCACTAAACTTGACCTTTAAGGCTTTGGGCTGAGACACTGTGCTGGGGTGGGGCTGGGAATCAAAGTATATGCACTGTAAGCATAATACCCTACACAAAGATGATCCCCAAAATGAGAAGAAAAGTGATGTCTAACTATAAGTTCTAAAGCCCGCTTTACTTTACAAATGTGACTTTTCATTGCCTTTATTTATTTTGTAAGCTAAAATTTCAAGTCATATCCTAATTAAGACACTAATTATGCTGAGTAGTTTGCAAGTTTAATAATTACAACCTAAAGTCTTTTCATGTAATCAGTGTCTTCCTATTAATTTTGTTTTAATGTCATACAAATATTATTTTTTCAGCTGATTAGGGTACTAGTATGCTGCCAAAAGCATCTACTTCTAACTAAATTACACATTTGTATTCTGCAAGTTATTCAAAATGTATGAGCAGGCTGAAAATCCACTGAGAATATTATTCTTATATTCAGGGATCTGGATCAAAGCAGTGACAATATAGTGAAATTAAAAGTCAGTGAAGTTTAATAAAATTACCAACTGTTGAATCCATACAGTGCTTGACCTCTGTTGTAATCCTTGGTTGTGCTCTTGAAAACAAGGCTGAGCTAGAAGAAGTCTTTTTTTTATATTTTATTTTATTTTTGAATAGATAATATATTCACCTGATTAAAATGAGAACACATAAACAGGTATACAAAAAAATTCTCCCTCCTACCTCATATCCCCCAGGTTCCCTCCCCAGGGAAAGAAATTCCTGTGTACCCTTCTAGAGAGATCTTATGATATATAAACATATAAAGAGACCTTCTGGTCTAGGCAAGACGGTACAGGCTTGTCTCTCACAGATCCTCCCTGCTAATAAGCATGACGAAAACCCTTGGAAATAACACAAGAGACAAAAAAAGAGAACCTTCAAAAGGTAGATGGAAGAAGAAGAGATGAATTGGTTAGGGATCACAGGACCAAAGGAGCAACACAGTGACAAGGCATCTTACAGCTCCACACCCAAGAAAAGGTAATCCAGGCCTGGCCTTTCCCAACACCCACTCTAGCAATGGAAGGCAGCCAGGTAGTCCTATTCTGCCTCTAAATTGAACTGAAGTCCTGCCAACAACTCTAGGTAATCCCAGCAGAAACAGCAAAGAGGACCAACTGAATGTCTGCCTAACAAGAGCCCGCCAGAGGACTTTCCCACCAGCCTGAGACTCCCCTCTCCCACCCAGAGATCCCACTTTACAGGGGAAGTTAGCAAGGGGGATTCTGCCACAACAAACACCCAGCCCAGGAAATGTTTTTGTCCCTGCAGCCTGGAGATTCCCTTCCCCCCACCTAAAGGCACCAGACATCCAGCCTGGGAAGGCTCCTTTCACTTCCTCAACTAGTACCAACAAGCAACAGTAGCGGCCCCAGAGGCAGGAGACAAACCAAGCAGACCAAAATAGCACCATGGAGTTTCTGAAAACTAGATTGTCACTGGAACCACTGACCACAAAAGTAGGCTAGGACCTACATGCTAAACCCAAACAAACTGACTGTCTATTAAAAGGAAAAATTTAAATAGGACCCAGAGTCTCCTAACATAATAGCCAAAATGTCCAGATTAAAATCACGCATTTTATACAAAGAATGAAGGAAATCCCAACTTGCATGAGAAGAGATTATCATCTGACTCCCATACAGAGATGAACCAGTTATTGGAATTATCTGAGTATTTTAAAGTAACCATCATAAAAAAGATTCATCAAGCAATTACAAATTCTCTTGAACCAAGTGAAAAAAATGGAAATTTCAGCAAAGAAATAGAAATTGTAAAGAAGAACCAAAAAGAAATTAAAGAACTGAAAAATAAGAGAAATAATATAACTAACTGGATGAGCTCACTAGCAGAGTAGAGATGACAGAGGAAAGAATCAATGTCCTCCTCAGGACAGATCGATACAACGTATGCAATCTGAACAACAAGAGAACATAAACTGAAAACAATAAACAAACAGTCACAGGAAACTGCAAGGCCATAACGAAAGATCTAACACTTAAACAGCATTAGTGTCCTAGAAGGGGAGAAGAAAGAGAGTGAGACTGAAGAGTATTCAAAGAAATAACCACCGAAAATTCCCCCAATTTGGCAAAACATGTAAACCTACAAATCAAGAAGCTGAGTGAGGGCTTCCCTGATGATGCAGTGGTTAAGAATCCACCTGCCAATGCAGGGGACATGGGTCTGAGCCCCGGTTCAGGAAGATCCCACATGCTGCGGAGCAACTAAGCCCGTGCGCCACAACTACCAAGCCTGCGCTCTAGAGCCCATGAGCCACAACTACTGAATCCTGCGTGCCTAGAGCCCGTGCTCCACAGCAAAAGAAGCCACCACAATGAGAAGCCCGTGCACTGCAACGAAGAGTAGCCCCCTCTTGCCACAACTAGAGAAAGCCTGCACGCAGCAACGAAGACCCAACGCAGCCAAAAATAAATAAATTAATTAATTAATTAATTAAAAAAAAAGAAGTCGAGTGAATCTCAAATAGTATAAATCTAAACAAGTCCATACTAAGACACATCATAATTAAACCTCTGAGAACTAAAGACAAAGAAAATAAAAGCAGACGGAGAAACAACACAATGCTTATATGGGGAGAGTAATTCAAATGACAGCAGATTTCTCATCTGAAATAATAGTGACCAGAAAGAAGTGATACAACATTTTTCAAGTGCTAGAAGAACTGTGAATTCTATATCTGGTGAAACTATACTTCAGGAATTATGGGGAAAGAAAGACATTCTCAGATTAAGGAAAACTAAAAGAATTAATCACTAGCAGATCTACTCAAAGAGTGGCTAAAGGATGTTCTTTAAAAGAAAGAAAATGATGAAGGAAGCAATCTTGGATCACCAGCAAGGAAGAAAGAACAATGAAGAACACAGAAATATGGGTAAATACAACTGACTATCCTTCTCCTCATGAGTTTTCTAAATAATATATGATGACTGGTATAAAAATTATAATATCATCTGATACTCAAGACAATGATATTTAAAAGTGGAGAGAATAATGGGACCTAAATGGGAGTGAGCTTTCTGCACTTGACTCAAATTGGTCAAACCCTGTGATCAGTAGACTGTGATAACCAATAAAATGAATACACAAAGTAATACACTCCAAAAAACTAGAAGTAAATCAAGATGGAATCCTTGAAAATGCTCAAATAACCCCCAGGAAGACAAGAAAAGGGAAATGGAGAAATGAGAAACAGAGGAAACAAGCAGAAAACAAATAAATGACAGACTTAAGCCCTAACATACTAATAATTATACTAAAGGTAAATGGTCTAAGTATGCGTTATATTTTTCCTTTCTTGTTATACAAATGGTGGTGTACTATCACTCCTACATTGTGAGTTGCATTCTTCTCTTAATATATCTTGGAGATCATTCTAGGAAATGATCAGTTCATAAACGGTTTCCGTTTTTTTCACATTGCTGTATAGCTTTCCATGGCAGAGCCGTCTCATGATTTAATCATTTCTCTACTGATAGATAGTTAGGTTGTTTTCCATCAAGGCTTCCTTTTTAAACCAAATTAGAGCTTCTCAGAGAGGCAAACAGAAAGTTTCCCATGGTCCCAGAAAGGTAGATAGAGGTGGGAAGAGGGAAGCTATCTTGGTGTTCCTGTCCACTTTCCAGTTTTGCTATGAACCAATTCTAAATTCTTGAGCAAGTATCTAGTGGACCCAGCTGGGTCAGATGCTCGCCCACGTCAACCTGGCTCTAACTAGAGATCTGGAATCGCAAATCCCCACTACCACTTAGCAAGGACTGTAGGATCCAACCCTATGGGAAGGAAAAGTGGCTATGTTCTCTAAGAGGGGTACAGAGTTGGGAGGGAAATTGTCAATATCTCTAGTCCTTTATTTTTTAAGAGAAAATAAACAGCCTCACAGACCTATCTCAGCGCCTTCCTATGTCTATTTATAAACCCTTATCATAGAACCTTTCTGTCAGTAAACCATCGTGTCTTCCTATATCATTATTTTTCCTACATTACAAGTACAACCACACTTCATTAGGCAGCTGATAAATTAGAGTCCCCGGCTATTTCAAAGGACTGCAGGGAGGATGACTGGAGGAAGGTTTCTACTGTGTCAATTCATAATGTACTGAAGCACTTGCCTCACTGAGATTTTGTAAAGAGAAAGGAGATCACTTTTTCAAAGCGCTTGGAGCCCTTTGTGGAAAATCACAGTGAAAATACCAGGTACTATTATGAATGGACAGATACTCTCATCCTTAAAAGTCTAAAATTATCCTGCCATTTAGTGCTACTGTTCAAAAACCATTTATCTAGCATAAAGTGAGTTTTTCCTCCATGCCAAAAGTGCCATAGCACAGAGTGAGACTCGTGGTATGAGTCTTATCCAGGGCCTTCATTATGGAATAAATCTGCCTCCCATATTACAGAGCATAATAATTCCAAGGAGTTTGAAGTCTAAGCCTTATTTAATTCAATTCTCTCATAGGTGGGTCATGTCACTTAATCCTACCAATGTTTCTTCACAAGATGAACAAATATTTTTCCCCTATTCCCCCACTGCCTAAGAGTCTTTACTCCCCCTTTTCATGCTGTCTGAAGGAGACTCACTTGAGTTAAGCTTTTAAAGTTCAGATACACCTGGAGTGGCTAAGAGGTTACCCATCTTTCACATATTTGCTATAGCTTTAAACAGGCATGCTTTCCCCTCTCACCTAATTAAAGCAGTCTCTGAGCCAACAGAAAGTTTGAGTTAGGAAGCTGGCAGCAGAAGAGAGGGAGAGAGAAATACTAGTGGACGGTGGGACAACTGGGGACATGGCAGGTTGCTGAAATAAGACACTAAAGATTATTTTCTACATAGCCCCCGATACCAGTCTTTGGCCCCTTTCAAGGGACTCAAGAGCTTAGGTTCCCTGTAAAGTCTCCACCACCCAAGTCCTTCTAGGAGGCTCCCCTGGGAGAGTCTCCCAGGACCCAGGAATCAGTTCACTCCCATGGAGCAGGATTGCTCCACCAAACCAAGTGTCCACCCTGTTGATGATATCTGCTTTGCCATTCACTCAGTGAGCATGTCCACGGCCACTGCTAGGTACAACTTGGGGCATGCTAGGCTCTGCTGCTGCAGGTCCCTAGTTCTCAGCTGGGTACAGCTGCTCTGCTGCTGTTCTGTGCCACTCTCCCAGGCCTGGCAGGCATAGCAGGTGCTCCTTGCTAACAACTCAGTGCTCAAGTGTTCTGACTACTCCTCCAGGCCAAGAAGCTGCCTCTACTATTTCTCTTGAGGCTCAAAGGAGTCATAAATGCCTGCTGGGCTGTGCCCTTGGGAGGTGGGGGGATGGATGTAGGGAATGGCTCCCTACTCTCTTAGAGCCCCCAGTGAATGTCAAAGTTTGGTAGAAAAGCTTTCAGCTTTTCTTGTAGATCTCTTTTTCTATAGGACCCAGATACGTGCTCAAGGGTGAGCCAGAGACTAGCAGTAATGATGTTATACCTAGAATCTCCACCCCCTCTGACAGATAAACATTTTTTCCCTTGATAAAGGGTCATGTTTATCATGTCTGGCTCTTTCTTCCCTAAGACAGCATCCTTTCCCAGAACACTCTGCAGTTCCCAGCCCACCCCCAGAGAGGCTTCTGTCAGGCTGCCCTACCAGTTTGTCAGACTCACCCAACTGTGACTGCTCCAGCAGGGTATATGGCTTAGACTCCTTCTGGAAGGCTCTCTAGCCCTGGGGGATTTCTGGGAGGCTGCCATCACCATGCTCTCAAGCATGCCCTGATTTGTTCAAACTCCCGGCCGTGCAGGGCAGGCTGTGATGGCTACAAGATGCATCCCTACCATAGCCCTACAACAAGGCTACCTGACTATGTTCTCCTTAAAAACCCGAATTACGTAAATGCAGTTTGTCATTAATCTGATGCTCAGCAAGCACTTTAGGTGTGTGATTAGAGCCTTCTTTTCTTGATATTGACTGGCACATAAAAATCCTTCACTCCAAAATCAGTAGATTGTTGATCTATACCTCATACTGCTATCTAATTATTGCAGAAGCCAGGAAGGCTGATCAGATCACTTAGCAACCACTCGTATGTTTAGAGTCTCCTACAATCATAATGGCTTTATAGCAGCAACTCTTGTTTATTACCCAACAGATATTTATTGAGCACCTACTATATGTTGGGCATGGTTTTAGGCACTGAGAAAATAGCAGTGAACAAAACAGATAAAATCCCAGCACTCTTGTAGCCTATATTCTAGGCTGGGGAAATGAGGGAGGCTTAATAATAAACAGAGAAGTAAAATATACAGTCTACCAGATGCTGGTAAATGATGTGGAGAAAAGCAAAGCAGTGCTAGGAATGGTGCTGGATGTTACATATTCTCTTTGAGGTGTTCCACACAGATTTTAACACTAAAATCCCTTGATTGCAGTGAACTCTAAGTATATAGTAACAGTCAAGAGTGTAGGATATGGAGTCAGAAAGACCTGGATTCAAACCCCTTCTCTTAGCCTAATTTTTCTCACAGTAAAATGCAGATAATGGTACTGACCTCAGAGGGTTGCTGAGGATTAAATGAGATGATACATGTGATGTGTTTAGCCAAGGTCTGGCACATGGATACCGGCTGCCGCAAAGGATACATAAGGAGTGAGAAAAACAGCCTTAAAGAATGGCATTCTTCAAACCTGGCTGGGGTATGGGTGCAAAGAGACTCTCTAAGGAATGTCTGTGTGTGTGTGCATGTATGTGAGAGGGCGTGTCCTTGTGTATGTGTGTGTGTAAGAGAGTGTGTATATGTGTGTGTGTAAGAGAGTGTGTGTATGGGGGGTATTTAGATTCTGTGACATTTAAATTCCATTGAACATGTTTAAAAGAGTGTTACAACTTATATTTTAACATGTCAATGTTTGTAATATGCTGACAATTGCACCCTTTGCATCTATTCACTTTTTTTTTTTTTTCGCTGCTCCCCGCAGCATGCAGGAACTTAGTTCCCCAACCAGGGATTGAACGAACCCATGCCCCCTGCAGTGGAAGTGAAAAGTCCTAACCAGTGGGCTGCCAGGGAATTCCCACATCTATTCACTTTTATCAAAAAAATTTTAGATACCAAGTTAAGATTGTGGAAGGAACAATTTCTCAAAATTATTTTAAGGAGCATATAAGCAGAAAGTTTGAATCTAATAGAGAGAGAGAGAGAGAGAGAGAGAGAGAGAGAGAAAGGGGAGGGAAGGAGAGAGGCAAGAGAGAAGAGAACACAAAAAGAAGAAACCCAAACATCATACCCAAAGTGATTACAAGGAACCAAGGAACCACTGAGGTGGGTTTGAGGAGAGGGGCGTGTTGGGACCTTCCTTGAAGCCCTCTACACGCTCCATGGCCCACTGTGCTGTCCCATCAGAGCATGAAATCCTCATAGGTTGTAATTCCCTCTTTCTTGCCTCTTCCACTCCATCAACTCCTTGAGGGCAGGCAGTATGCTTTGTCTTCCATTGGCACTTCCAGTCCTAGCACCAAGCCAATATTTACCAAATGCAAGAATGAACTGGTCAGCAAATAGATTTTTGCCTGTGGTTTTCTCCTTGATTATATTCTCAGCTTCTTTAGGACCATTTCGCAAATATTTGGTCACCTAGCTGAAGAGGGAGTCATATACTGACCCAGTACATAGAGAGGGGCAGATCAGCAAGGAAAGACCATAGTGTCAGTAGGGACACAGTACATTGTACATGGCTGTGGAGCCTTCAAGTGAGAAGTAGTTAGGGGATAAGGAAGGGAAAACTCTGTAGAAAATAGAGCCGCTTATGCAATTTAGAGAATCTATAAGTCTTGAGTATTCAAAATCTCATATGCAACCTAAATGTTCGTTTTTATTTACACTGATGTGTCCATTTTTGAAGTTAGATAAAAACAAATTTAAGATGGCTGAAAGGAAGGCTGACTGGTTCCCCTGGTGTACGTGGTGCAGGAGCCTAACATAACACTGGCCAGCTGGATAAGAAATCAGATACAGATCGAGCTCTTCCTTAGGTCCTCAGAGAACCACAAAATCAAAGTGAACTGTTCTGTATATTATCACCTGGGTCTCTGTGCCCATGGATGAGCTTAATTTCTCCTTGTTGACAAGGTACCAAATATCTTGGTTCACAGGGTAGCAGGGACTCAATTGATTTTTCTATTTCATTCAGTTTCACATGGAACTTTCTGGAAATTATCTTCCACCTCTGAAGAGGTGAGTTGCCTCAGAGTAGACCAAAGTGTGGCAATACTGTTTTCACAAGGAGCAGGAAAGAGAGTC
>NW_006773723.1:1604578-1607814 GCF_000442215.2 Lipotes vexillifer
AGAGTGTCATTTCCATAGTGATCTGTGGCAACCCCAATCTGTGGTGCTTTTACCCATCTTTATTAGCAATTACAGGTCATAACAGAGGCTGCTTATGAATAAAGTTTAAATGTCAGGGGAATGCATAGCTAATAAGAATTGTAAATATTTACAAGGCAAAGTGATGATTCAAGCTCACAAAATAAATTGAAATTAATCTCTATCAAGCACTAATTTGTTTCCCGAGTTCTAAAACCTTCCACTAAAAAGAAGAGTATATGAGGCTATGTCAGCGTTATCTTCCAGGTCAGTGCATAACCTCCCGTCTCCTATGGCAAATCGTCCACTTAATCCTCTTAGTTCTTCATGCAGCTTCTCCTTCAGTTATTCCTGGGCACTAGAATCATTAGGATCAATGACTTTTTTTTCCACTCACTCATTCACTCAATACCTGTTTACTACTAGATACCTATTATCAATACATTATACTATGAAAGATGAATATACATATCTATTTATATATCTACGTCTATCTATACCCATCTGTAACCACAAACTTTGTACCATTTAAAGAGCTTACCTTATAAAAAGTTAGATTTAGTAAGGTTTAAAAGATACATACTAGAAGAATACAAGCAAAACAAGGGAAATTGTGGTGAGGGGAATAGATTAACTTGAGCATAGAATTCATATTAATCATTTAAATGAAAGTGAATGCTTCCTGCCATTATTCATTCCTATCCCAGGCATTATGCTAGGTTCTGGGGATACAATTCTAAGCAAACTATTGTCACTGATCTCATGTAACTTGAGGTCCAACGGAGGAGACAAAAAACAATCAAATGATGAAAAAAATGAGTGTAAAATTACTGATGCGATAAGGTGTTCTAAAGGAAAAAGGATGGCTTCATGAGAGTATGTAACAAAGCTGATCTGGACTAGGCATTAGAGAAGTCTTCCCCAAGAAAGTTAATGCAGTCTTAATTTTAGGACAATTTATACCAATTTATATAGTACAAATTATACCAATCAAAGAAAATCCAGAAGGACAATCACAAGAGCCACAATGAGTCATTAATAACAAGAATAATAAAAACAACCAACATATATGGAATGCTTACTATGGGCCAGGCACTATGCTCAGTGATTTACATTCACTATTCAATTCAATTCTCACATCTCTGTATTGTAGATACTATTATTATCTTCATTTTACAATTGAGAAAACTGAGGCTTAGGAAGGTAGGATAAGTAGCTGTCCGAAGTCACACAGCAGTAAGTAGTGGAGTTAATACCAGCATTTGGGTTGCCTTACTCCAGAGCCTACTACTCTTAACCATTACATCTCTGATTTTAGAATAGCTACCATGAATCCAAAGGATATAAAGGCCTGAATCTGAGTGACAGGCCACACTGAAGGACAGAGCAAAGATCAGGGTCTGAGAAGGAAGGTTGGGGATGAAATTTAGGGTTCTTAGGCCCAGGTTGAGATTTAAAGACAGCAGTAGTGAGAGGAATCCAGAATTAGCACAGAGCTGTAAGTTCCAGACAGTGTGGGGAAGTGGGTCCACTGTCAGCACACCCAGGAGATGACTGCACATCCCAGCTAATGTGATGTTTACTCTTATACTGGATAGGAGTAGCTTTTGGTATTCACTAGCAAAGTTCTAGATGGTTAAATGAGTCAGAGTTGCAAGGGAGTCCATATAGGTCCTAAGGTAATGTAAGGCACCTCTCTCTGGCAATACTAACCGTTAAGTCCAACCGCTTCTTAAGTCATCTATTGATAAAATAAAATCATGGCATCATTCGGCGCATTTGGTAAATAAATGCATGCATGAAAATTATAAATGAATAAATCAGTAAAAAAAAGCAGTCCTTTTTTTTCCTGGGCGCATTGGCAATGGCCATCAAGCCAAATAACCTAATACAGCAGTTGAAAGAAATTATGTGGACATAAATTTAAACAACACTAACACTGTTTATCTCATTGAATATTGTTACATCTATTAGGTATCAAAACATTCCTTAAATCTGCTTTATGTCCATCAGTATTCTTCAAAGAAAAGCATAAATAATAAAAGAATACTTTCAAAGAAATGTTTTCTATAAACTTAATACATTTTACTGGAATTGATATAGATGTTAAACTATTGATAGGTGATGATATCAATGAAAATGGTAGAATAAAGAACTCTAAAAGTCTCCTCCACCATAAAAGCAACTAAAAATCTAAAAGATTTTTAGAACCATCAGAAGTATCAGAATCAACCTTTTCAGAACCTGGAAAACTATACAGAAGCTTGTGGCAACTGGGGTGCACTTTTTTTTAAGTTGAATCATGGTAAGAACATTGAACTTCATGGCATTTTAAACTGTCCTAGTCCCATACCCTGCTCCTCAGCTCAGTTGTAACCGTGAAAATAGCTGTCTGCATTCCTGGTACCAGTGGTACCAGAAGAGGCAGAAAAGACTTTATTTGCAAATAATTGTCATTGGATGATCTGTCTGGTAGCTCCCTGGAAGACCTGCTTAAAAGGCTTGTTTTATCTCACCTACATCAAAAGTTATCCAGTGCTATAAAGTTGCTATGAAAGGAGGGGGGGCATTTGTTTAAAACATTTATAGGCACATTTTTAGTCATTGCTGCCTGAGGTAATGAATAACAGTTGGAGCAACAGTAGACTCACTAAAGAAACTTGGGAGAAAAGGCTGGGGAATGAGATACTTTGGGAAGAAGGGCTTTGAAAAGCTCTGACCTATTCCTGGGAATCTAGAAGCTACTACCATGCCCAGAGGTCTGCACACGCTCAGGAAAGACCTGAGAAAGCCCTAAGCTCTCACTTCTGGCTGACCTTGAAGAGCTGTGCAGGCAGGAAGTAAAGGCTAAGGCAGAGTTGTAAACTGCCTAGCTGAGTGCTGAAGGTGTGCCCTACCATACACACAGAGCCCATCTGCAAAGACTGGGTGATTTTTGGCTCCAAATGTGCAAGAAAATCTGTCTAATCTTTAGCTGGCCATTAAGCTAATGGAACAGAGACTTCAGTGGCCACACATGACTAAGAATACAGACTTTAATTGCAGCATGCAGGCTCTTAGCATACAGCAATGACGATCCCATGTACCGCAACTAAGACCTGGTGCAGACAAATAAATATTAAAAAAAAAAAAGAATACAGACTTTATAAAATTAGGTCAGAAAAGTCACTAAACAAACAACAACTACAACAAGCAACAACTGAGAACCATAGGGAAAG
>NW_006773723.1:1607824-1637751 GCF_000442215.2 Lipotes vexillifer
GAGATTCTGAAATGTAGAGTTGCCAGATTATACTATTCAAATGTCCAGTTTTCAAAAAGAATATTATGAGCCATGAAAAGAAACAAGAAAGGCCGACATGCAGGGAGAAAAAAAAAATCAACAGAAACTGTCCCCGAGAAAGCTCCAAATATGGACATATTAGACAAAGACTTTAAATAAGCTAAATATGTCAAAGGCTAAAGAAAATCATGCCTGAAGAACTAAAGGATAAAAATGATATCTCATCACATACAGAATATTAACAAAATAATAAAAATTATACAAAGGAACCAAAATAGAAATTCTGGAGTTGAAAAGTACAATAACTAAAATGAAAATTTCATTAGAGGGCTCAATAGTAGATTTGAGTGGGCAGAAGAAAGAAACAGTGAAATTGAAGATAGGTCAATTTCATTGCATACACCATCATGCATACCAACACATACATAATAAGAGTCCCAGGGGAGAGGAGAAAGAGAGAGAAAGGGGAGAAAAGAGTATTTGAAGAAATAATGGCTGAAAACTTTCCAAGTTTGATGAAAAATATTAATCTACACATCCAAGAAGCTCCATGATCTCTAAGTAAGGTAAACTCAAGAAAATCTTCACTGAGACACATCATAAACAACTGTTCAAAGCCAAAAAGTATGTTGAAAGCAGCAAGGAAAAAGCGACTCATGTATAAAGGGTCCTCAGTAAGATCAACAACTGATTTCTCATTAGAAACTATGAGGCCAGAAGGCAGGCAGTAGGATGATATATTCAAAGTGCTGAAAGAAAATATATGTCAACCAATAATTTTATATTTACCACAATTATCCCTCAAAAATGAAAGAGAAATCAACACATTTCTAGAGAAATAAATAAATGAGTCATTATCAAACTTTCCCTATAAGAAATTCTAAAAGGAGTCCTCAGGCTGAAATGCAAATACATTAGGCACTATCTTGAACCCACATGAAGAACTAGTGGACACCAGTAAAAGTAACTTCATAGGTAAATATAAAAGACAGAATTAATCTGTTTGCTTGTAATTCCTCTTTTTTCCTATCTTATTTAAAAAACAACTGCATACATATACACTCAACATCAAAAAAACAAACAACCTGACTGAAAAATGGGTGGAAGAACTGAATAGACATTTTTCCAAAGAGGAAATGCAGATGGCCAACAGGCACATGAAAAGATGCTCAACATCACTAATAATCAGGGAAATGCAAATCAAAACCACCATGAGGGCTTCCCTGGTGGCGCAGTGGTTGAGTCCGCCTGCTGATGCAGGGGACACGGGTTCGTGCCCCGGTCCGGGAAGATCTCACATGCCGCGGAGCGGCTGGGCCCGTGAGCCATGGCCGCTGAGCCTGCGCATCCGGAGTCTGTGCTCTGCAACGGGAGAGGCCACAACAGTGAGAGGCCCGCGTACCGCAAAAAAAAAAAAAAAAAAAAAGACAGGAAATAACAACTGTTGGTGAGGATGTGGAGAAAAGGGAACCTGTGCGCACTGCTGGTAGGAATATAAGTTGGTGCACCCACTATGGAAAACAGTATGGAAATTCTTAAAATTAAAAATAGAACTACCATGCAATTCCACTCCTTGGTATTTATCTAAAGAAAACAAAAACACTAACTTGAAAAGATATCTGTACCCATGGTAACCGCAGCACTATTTATAATAGTCAAGACATGGAAACAACCTAAGTGACCATCAATGGATAAATGGATAAAGAAAATGTGATATATATTCAATGGAATACTATTCAGCCATAAAAAGAAGGAAATCTTGCCATTTTTGACAACATGAATAGACCTTGAGGGCATTATGCTAAGTGAAAAACTCAGAAAAAGACAAATAATGTGTGATCTCACTCATACGTAGAATCTAAAAAAACCCCAAACTCATAGATACAGAGAACAGACTGATGGTTGCCAGAGGTGGAGGCTGGGGCTGAGTGAAATGGGTGAAGCTGGTCAAAAGGTACAAACTTCCAGTTACAAAATAAATAAGTCCTGGAGGAAAATACAAAATAAAAAAAGCAAAAAGAATAGGCTATAAATGTTTTTAATAGAGATCAAATTGTCATAACTTGATGTTGTATGTGTATAATGCTTTGCCATTAATATTGTACAATGTGCTTAGCTATTTACCATAGGAAAAAAAGCATCAGATAATTAATAGTATAATAGCATTCCAACAAAGCTGCTAAGAAAGTGTTAAATAGCTTTGAAGCTAGCAATTCATGTATACATTAAACAAAACAAAGCAAATTTCTATCTAAAGTTGTCACACTTAAAGAAACAACATAGAATTGTGGTTTCCAGGGACTGAGGGAAGGAGGAAATGGTTAGTTGTTTAACAGATACAAAGCTTCAGTTTGCAATGTAGAAAAGTTCTAGAGAAAGAAAAAGAAAGAAAAGACATATATATGACACGACATGTGAGTTTTTAAAAAGAACACCCCTTCACAGATGATTTTTAATACCAGATGTTGAAAACCACTGATCTAACTGGTGGGCAGAGGAGAAATGATAAGCACAGATGACTCTAGTAACACAGTCTGATTATCCACTCTGTTCTTGGTCCTTTTATGAGAAGTGGCCATCCTCCGGCTTGTAGGGAGTGAATCAAATCCTGTCTCTGATGTGTTCACTCTACACTCCAGCTCCTGCTCTTGCTTTCCCAGTTCTTTGTCTGCTCTATCCTTACTCGATGTTTGAATAACCACTTGCTTTTGGTGCACTGGTCACTTTAGATAAGTCACACTCCTGCCAACCTTGGCCCTAAGGGACCCACATGTTTGTACTACCTTGCCTAGCCTCCCAGCCAGGGCAGGGCAAGAATCAGGAAAACATCCTAGAAGCCAAGAGAAAAGAAGGAGTGGCCAATAAACCTTGCAGAAAGGCCAAGTAGAATGAAGGTGCAAATGGGCCACTGGATTTTTCAGTTAGGATGTTGTGGAACGGAGAGCAAGTTCAGCAGAGACCTAGAAGTAGAAGTCAGATTACAGTGAGCTGAAGAGTGAATGGACATTGAGAATGCAACCTTCCTGTGTCAACTACACTTTGAGAAGTGTATGGGGAAGGGAAGGAGGAGATAATTAACATTTCAATAATTTGAAGGGGAGGGGAGGACAAAAAAAAAATAGTTTCCCTTTTTAAAAAACAATTAGCATGGGCTTCCCTGGTGGCGCAGTGGTTAAGAATCTGCCTGCCAATGCAGGGGACACGGGTTCGAGCCCTGGTCCGGGAAGATCCCACATGCCACGGAGCAACTAAGCCCGTGCGCCACAACTACTGAGCCTGCGCTCTAGAGCCCACGAGCCACAACTACTGAAGCCCACATGCCTAGAGCCCGTGCTCCGCAACAAGAGAAGCCACCGCAATGAGAAGCCCGCGCACCGCAACGAAGAGTAGCCCCCGCTCGCCTCAACTAGAGAAAGCCCGCGCGCAGCAACGAAGACCCAACACAGCCAAAAGTAAATAAATAAAATAAATTTATAAAAACAAACAAACAAACAATGAGCATGTTTGCTTGCTGAGGAGAAGGAGCTAATGAAGACATTATTGAAGATACTGGAGTTGGGGGTAGAGATTGATGACTGATGGACCAGGATTTAGGAAAGTGCACAAATAGAGTCTAGAACACACTGGCAAATTTAATTTTAAAAAGGAGAGGTTCTTCTTCCCTTAAATAACAGGAGGAGGGAAAGATGGGTGCAATTATGCAGAAGTATAGAAGTAAAAGGGTGTGAAGGAGTTTCTTTCTAGTGAACTTTTAACCCCGTTTGAAGTAGGAAATGAGGTTTCTTGTGGAGAGGGGGGAAGCTGTTTGTCTTTATTGCCCCTGATTTGCATAGTTTTGCAACCTTCTCCAGCAATACTGCTCTCCCAGAAATGGGAGTGGAAGCAGTGGATAGCTAGAGTCATCTCCTTGGAGGTATGGCAGGAAATCAGAACTTTTAAGGAAGTGAATAATGAATTGGTTTGAGTAGCACTCCTACAGTATGACCACGAGGTTGAGTCCAAATAGTCAAGGAAATTGAGTCAGTGAAATTGACAGTCTAGAAGAATAGATCCTGGTAGTTTTAAAATATTGGTTTAGGGGGGAAAATGGGTTTAGGCAGGACAAGAAAGTGAGCATTGGGAGCCCTACAAGGGCCAGTGGCTGGGCCTGCTACAGGTAATTACCAGGACCTGCTTGTAGCTTTGACATGATACACTATTACTGAGCTTGAGCTAGGAAGCCAGCAGGAGGAAGGCTTACAGAGAGCAAGTGCCTGCTGAGGGCTTTGACAAGAACCAGTGGCTGGAGCTGCTGTTGGAAGGAGACAAGGTTTGTATAGCCATTTCTCCTACATCCTGGTCTTACGATCCCTTGATGTTCAGAGTTCAACAGAGATTGCCGGCTTTGAAAAAACAAGAACGTAAAAATTTCCCCAGGAAATGTAATAAGGTTAGAGGCACAGAAACTTTTGATGGGAACCTGGGCCAGATACAGAGATCTTGTATTATATGCAGCTCTCAGATTCTGGGTGAGCCGTAGGTTGTGGGGAAAAGGATTAAATATAGCACACAATCTTAGTGGCCTGTGGTCAGAGGCCTACTGGTGTCCCAACTTCAGCTCTCAATCCCCTAAAGTAGTACTCTTATGACTGGTATAGACAAATACTTCTAATATTGGCCACATTTTATCTACTGTGTTTGCACAAATATTATAGTCTATCCTATTTTATTAGGGAAGGTAAAGAGCTGCTCTTAAAATTAGCCATAGAAAAGAATTGTAGTGATCAGAAAATGACCTAAAACAAAGCTCTATCAATTGGCATTTGAACTTTTCAGAAGTTTAAGTATTTTTAAGTCATATTAAAAAAAAAAAAAAGCATAACGCCTCATGAAGTAAAAATTCTAGTAAAAATCTGGCAAGGGATCATTGAAGCACGATGGGATCACTGTCTCAACTGCCACTAGAGGTTAGCACTGGACTCTCGATGTCATTCTATATGAGAGAAAGGACTGTTCTCTGAAATAGACCATCAATTACGGTTCCCATTGTTACCTCATGCAATCTGTCTTGAATCTTGAATGTGACTGTGGATCCCAGAAAACTAGAGAAAACGTTAACAATTTCTGGGGTGAGCTGCTCAGATATTCCATCTGTAAGTGTGAGGAAATCACAGGACTGTGTAATGTGGCCTTCAGAGGACCCTGGAGGAAGCCTTGGTAGTCAAAGTACTTAAATCATGCATTGTGGCAGCAGGTGTTTCAGAAGTAATTACACAGTAGGGGTAGTATTGGCATCATTACCTGCAATGTGAAGTCAAAGGGTGCCCTGACCTTGCTATTCTGTCCCTTGACTCTACACTAATCCTGGCCCAGCGGCTCCTGCTTCCTTGAGTCCCACTTACATTCTCATTCCAGCTTTTTCTCAGCACCTTACTGTATTAAAGTGTCTTATGAGGAGGGAAACTGTACTCAGTACAAACGTACGAAATGGCTGTGAGGGGTTGAGAGATTTGGCGGCTGGTCAATGGAAAAGACATGACCATAAGAGCCAGCAACACAACAGACTTTACTGGATGGTGCTTGAACAGGGTTGCATGAGAGGGGAAGTTCCTCACAGCATGAGACCATCCAGAGGCTTATGGCATGGGGGTTATCATCAAAAAGGCAGGAGGTCAAGGGAACACCCAGGTGAGAGGAAGGTTGGAAAAGGGGCTTATGTACCTAGGTGGTGTCACTCGGGAGCACAGTACGGAGTCTCTGAGTCAGAGAGTTCCAAAGGGCCACAGCAGCTTGGAGTCTTATAGCCATAAGGCTCTGTCTTACCAATGGCCAGCAGATGTGGGGTGAGTCTTGCAGATATGTAAAGTAGACAGGCTCTGAATGGCTAACAATCTGCTTGTTTGGGTTATTTGAAAAATAACTGAGGGAATTCCCTGGCAGTCCAGTGGTTAAGACTCTGCTCTCTCACTGCCGATGGGCTGGTTTCAATTCCTGGTCAGGGAACTAAGATCCCACAAGCCGCATGGTGTGGTCAAAAAAATTAAAAAAATAAAAATAAAAATAACTGAATGTGTGAAAATTTGAGTTTGACACTGGCGGGCTTTTGAGCTAATGGGTCTCAGTCTGCAGTAAAGAAATAAACAATGTAGGGGTCAATAAACAGAGGCACTCTTTGGCTCATTCATATAACAGTGGTAAAAAGCTCTTTGTGAAATTAACATATAGTTGAAAGAAGAGAATATAAACATGAAAGATAACCAGGAATTTCTGAATCAGGAGTTTCTGGTTATCACTGGCTAGGTAAAGTACCAGTTCTCCCTTCTGCTGAAAACTAGAAAAACTGAAAGGAAAATTATATTTATATATGTACATCTTAAAAGCATTTGAGAGTAAAGAATTGCTTCTTACTAGGTCATGATATGGGAGAAGAGAAGCTGAGAGGCTGAGTAGGACTCAGCCTTCAGAGAAGGGGGAAAAAACCAGGACCCTGGCCCCATAAGAATGGAAATCCTGCAATTCTACTTAGACTCCAAAGTGCTGCACCCCAGGAGAAAGGGCAAAAATGGAAGTAAACCATCTGTGGTTAACAATTACTTTGGTAGTCCTCCACAAACCGTATCTCCTGGTATTCATATCCTGTGTAGTCTTCTAGAATTTGGGCTGGCTTTCTGACCTGATTTAACTAACAGAATATGACAGAAGTGATGATTTACCTAAATCTTAAAAAGGCCTAGCAGCTTCTACTTCTGCAATCTACTTATGACAACATTTAAGAAATATGACTACCCTGAGACCATCACATTGTGAGGCATGTCACCTAGCCACGTGGAGAAGCCACGTGGAGAAGCCACGTGGAGAAGCCACGTGGAGAAGCCACGTGGAGAAGCCACGTGGAGGAGAACAGAGTGCCCAGCCAACAGCCCTAGCTGCGCTTCCAGCCACAGCCAGCACCAACTTACCAGCAGGTCAGTGAAGCCATCTTGGAAGCAGATCCTTCAGCTCAAGTTGAGCAGTTCCAGTCAAAGGCAAACAGAGCAAAGACAAACTGTCCCCACAAAGTCCTACCCAATTACAACGTGGTAGGCAAATAAATAAACTGCTTGTTGGTTTAAGCTACTAAATTTTACTGTAGCTTGTTACACAGAAACAGATAATGGAAACGCCACCCTTGTATGGACTGTAACTGAACTTTGAGCCATCTGGGTGACTGAGAAAATCTCAATTCCTAATATTGGATTAACATGATCCCTGTTTTGTAAATGCCTCCAGACATCTGAAAGTAGGACATAAAAATTCTCTCCGGTATAACATCTTCTTAGTACTCCGAAATATCTGGCATACCAGAGATAATCAAGGACACAAGTCAAGACAATAAGAACAAGAATCAGCCGAAAGGAGACAACGGAAACAGAACTTCAGAAAACTCAGGTATTAGAATGATCAGATAAAGGCATTAAAACATCTATGATCAAGAAGATAAAATACAAGATTGAGAATTTTCACAGAGAACTCAAAATTATGAAAAGGGACATTCCAGATGTTTTAAATAAACATAAATTATACAACTGAAAAAAAAAATACAACAATGAAATTCAAGAATTCAAAGGCAAGGTTTAACAGGTCAGAGAGCTGACTGGACAACAGACCAGAAGAAATAACCAGAAAGAATTACAGAGGACAAAAAACAAAACAATAAGATAAAATACATAGAGGATCTATTAAGGAGGGCTTAGATAAGTGCAACTGGAGTCTGAAAAGAAGAGTAGACAGAGGATAAGGGGAAAGCTATTTGAAAACATAATGTATGTGAATTTTCCAGGTTCATGAATGATATCAATCCATATACACCAGAAGCCCAATAAAAGCCAACCAGAAGAAATAAAAGTCTGTATCTAAGCACATCACAGAAAAACTGCTGAAAACCAAAGATGGAAAGCCCCTATGGAAAAGAACAAGAATTAGACTTACAGCAGATTTTTTCAAGAGATAATGAAATCCAGAAGACAATGAACTGAAATCTGGATGAAAGAAAATGGATGAAAGAAAATAACTGATAGTCTACAATTCTATATCCAGGGAAAATGCTCTTCAAAAATGAAGGTGAAATAAAGACATTTTTAAGCTAAACAAAAACTGTAAGAATTAATCATCAGCAGATCTACACTAACAGAGATACTAAAGAGTGTTCACAGACAGAAGGAAAATGATCCCAGATGTATGGTCAGTGATTAAGGAAATAACTAATGGCAACAAAATTGGAAAATATGTGAGGAAATGTACACAAATACTAATTGTATGAAATATCATCATACAGTTGACCCTTGAACAACAGGAGTTTGAACTGAATGGGTCCACTTATATTTGGATTTTTTCCCCCAATACCACAGTACTACACAATCCATGATTGGTTGAATCTTCAGATGTGGAACCACAGATATGGAGGGCCAGCTATCAGACTTGAGCATCTATGTATCTGGGTATCCACAGAGGATACTAGAACCAATTTCCCATGGATACTGAGTGACAGTTATATACTAATTGTATTAAATAACATTTTTTGAGGGCTTAAAAGATTTACAGAATTAAAGTACGTGCTACCAACAACACAAGTTGGGAAGACAGTAATAGTGTTAGTGTTCTAAGATTTTTATATTGTCTTGAAGAAAGACAAAAGTACATTGACTTTAGACTTTGATAAGTCAGGGATTTTCTAATTTCTAGGGGAACCCCAAAAGGAATAATAAAAGAATGTGCATTTTCCAAAGCAACAGAGGGGAAAAAAGTATAATAATGAAAAATAATCAATCTAACAGAAGAAAGGAGAGGAAAAGAAAAATACTTTAGATGGGACAGAAGAATATAATGAAGTGGTAGATTTAACCTGTTAATAAATCAACAATTAGATTAAGAGTAAACATAGACCAAATGCTTCAATTAAAAGAAAAAGATTGTCACTGTGAATAAAATAACCCAAAACTATATGCTTACAAAAGACACATCTAATATATAAGGATACAGAAAATTTGAAAATAAAAGGAGAGAAAAATATAGTCTATGTATAAGCCTACCCAAAGAAAGCTGGTGTAGCTTTATTAATGTCAAAGTAAAGATGAAAAGTACTACTAGCAAAAAGAGGTGTATTTCGTAATGATAAAAGTTCAATTCACCAGGAATATATAACAGTCGTGAATTTGTATACTTCTAAAGAACATGGCCTAAACTACAGAAAGCAAAAAGTGACAGAACTATAAGGAGAAATATGCAAACCTACAGTAATAGTGGGAGATTTTAACATACCTTGCTTGTAGAACAATAAAATGGCAAAGAATACAGAAGATTTGAACAAAAAAAATTAGCAAAGAAAATTTATTGTTCTTATATATGAACAAAGCACCCAACAGGTACAGAATACATATTCTTTAAAGTACACATGGAACATGTATAAAAACTGAACATATAATGAGCCATAAAGCAAATCTCAAATTTTGAAGGATTTAAATCATATAGAATATGTTCTCTCACTGCAGTGCAATCAAGCTGCACTGTAGTGAGAGCAAAAATAAAAAGATAGCTAGAAAATCCCCATATGTTTGAAAATTCAGAGGCACAATTTAAAATAACTCCTGGGTAAGATAAACCACAATTAAAATTAGAAAATACCTAAAACTGAATGTTTCATATTAAAACTTGTGGAATGTAGTTAAAGTTAGAGGGAAATTTACAGAATTAAATGCACTTATTAGAAAACTGAGTCCAGCAATAAGTAAAATAATGCATAATTAAGTTGAGTTTATCCTAGGAACACAAGTTTCATTTAACACTAAGAAATCAATCACATTAACAGATTAAAAAAGACAAAATGTATCTTCTCAACAGATGCAGAAAAAACATTTGATTAAAATTCAATATTCATTCATTCTTAGTGAATTAGTAAAAGAAGAAGGAAAGAAGAATGTCTGCTTTAGTCACTCTTACTTGACATCATGCTGGAGGTCTTAGCCAGGACAATAAGGAGAAACATAAAATGATATAAGAATTGAAATGAAAAAAATTCATTATTTGCAGATTATATGATTGTATATGTAGAAAATACAAAAGAACCTATAATTTATTAAAATTAATACAAGAGCTTAAGTTTGTAGGATAAAAAACCAATATATAAAAATCTTTTACATCTGCAATAAATTAAGAAAAATATTTTAATTTCAAAACCACACAAAAATAAGTTTCTAGAAATAAAGCTAATAAAATATATGCAGAATCTAAATGGTAAAATGATAAACTTTGAGTTCTAAATAAGTAGACATACCATACAAATGTCAGTCTCCAAATTAATCTATAGAGTCAAATGCAATTGTAATAAAAATCCCAGTAGAGAGAGAGAGAGAGAGAGAGAGAGAGAGAGAGAGAGAGAGAGAGTGTGTGGGTGTGTGTGTGTGTGTGTGTGTGTGTGTGTAAACTAACAAATTCTATAATGTATGTGGAAATACAGAGGGCCCAGAAGAGCCACAGAATTCCTGAAGAACAACAATATGGAAGAACTTGCTCTTTAAGATACTAAGACATATTTTAAAGGTATAATATTCAAGACTTTAGTAGCCCAGAAGTAGCCAAATAGACCAATGGAGCAGAATAGAGATCCTATTTAAAATACAGGGAAAGGTTTTTATCTTTTTAATAAATGATGCTAGGATAATTGGATATCCATATTTTAAAAACAAAATTGTATGCTTACTTTCTACAGCATTAAAAAATCAACTACAAATGGGTCATTGACTTCTACGTGAAAGGCAAATCTATAGAGATTTTAAAGAGTTTATAAGACAATATCTTCCCTAATTCAGGAAAAGATTGATTAATTAAACTAATTAAAATTAAGAATTTCTGGACATACAGATGGCCAAAAGCACATAAAAAGATGCTCAACATCGCTAATTATCAGAGAAATGCAAATCAAAACTACAATTAAGTACCACCTCACACCGGTCAGAATGGCCATCATCAAAAAGTCTACAAATAATAAATGCTGGAAAAGGTGTGGAGAAAAGGGAACCCTCCTACACTGTTGGTGGGAACATAAATTGGTACAACCATTATGGAGAACAGTATGGAGGTTCCTTAAAAAACTAAAAATAGGGCCACCTATGCTCCAGCAATCCCACTGCTGGGCATATATCCAGAGAAAACCATAATTTGAAAAGATACATGCACCCCAATGTTCATTGCAGCACTATCTGCAATAGCCAGGACACTGAAGCAACCTAAATGTCCATCGACAGAGGAATGGATAAAGAAGATGTGGTACATATATATACAATGGAATATTACTCAGCCATGAAAAAGAAAGAAAGAATGCCATTTGCAGCAACATGGATGGACCTTGAGATTATCATGCTAAGTGAAGTCAGACAGAAAAAGACAAATATAAGGTATCACTCATATGTGGAATCTAATTTAAAAAATGATACAAATGAACTTATTTACAAAACAGAAACAGATCTACCAATATTGAAAACAAACTTATGGTTACCAAATGGGAAACATAGGGGGGAGGGATAAATCAGGAGCTTGGGATTAACATACACACACTACTGCATATAAGGTAGATAACCAGCAAGGACCTACTGTATAGCACAAGGAATTCTACTCAGTATTCTGTGATAACCTATATGAGAAAATAATCTGAAAAAGAATGAATATATGTATACGTATAACTGAATCACTTTGCTGTACACCTGAAACTAACACAACTTTGTAAATAAACTATATTCCAATAAATTTAAAAAAAACAGTTAAAAAAAGAATTTCTGTTCTCCAAAAGCTTCCATAAGGAAACTAACAACAACAAAAAAGCCTTAGAAACAGAGAATACATATGCAATACATAAACTGACAAAGAATTCATATATAGAATACTATATTTTAAATCCTACAAATTCATTTTAAACATGAAACTAAAAACTGGTGAGCGACCAACATACACTTAAATAGAGGATATCCAAATGACATATATATCAGCCTCATTAGTAATTAGGAGAATACAAATTAAACCACAAAGGGATACACACACACACACACACACACACACACACACACACACACACATGCACACACACAAGCTACCAGTCCGTCAAACATTAAAATGTCTGTCAATACCAAATGTCAGGGAGATGTGCATTGGAACTCATATACTGGTTTCTTATACTTTCACTTGGGTGTTGCCTGAGTCCAAGAGTGCACAAGAGTTCCACTGAACCTCTACTATGAAGACATACTATTAAGTTCCATAGTCGCAATAGTTGCCAAACACGTAGGGTTACTAGGTTAGGGTTTGTTTTCACCTGAAAACTCTGGTTTATAGCAGTTCATTCTCCTATCTACCACCAGTCTTCTTCCCATTATAGTCAGTTTTTTTACCTAGAAATAATAGTCTATATCTAATATGAGCTCAGATTCTTTTTCTTTTCTTTTTTTTTTTTTTGCTACCTTTGCTGTTGATGATGCTGCCTCTGCTATGAGGGCACTTTTAACGGTTCTAGGATATAGGAAGAAACTGCCTCACCCTCCCTCTTCTACTCTTTCATTTTAGGTAGCAGGTAGCTTTCTTCTGAGACATGGGGGAGACAATAAACTTTGTGGCTGAGGGAGTTTAGCAGAAAGTCACACAGCAATGGGGAAATCTTTGAAATAGGAAGCAACAAAAGGTAATTGGAGAAGGCAGCTCAAAATGTGTTAAGTGGGGAAAGGCAGCTATAGATACAGCTATGTCATGGTGGAACTTAGTTCCCTGAGGCTCAGGGCCAACCTTTCCAAACAAGAAGGTCTCCTCTGACATTCCAACCCCAAGGAGATAGATTTGGTCTTGAGCTGGGGCAACATGGTCAGAACTGGGTCTTAGGTGATTCACAGACTGGTAGAGAATAGTAGGTAGATCTCACGTGAGATCTGTGATGGTGTGAGGAAAAGAATTGGGCATTACAATTCTTAGAATTATTCCACTGCCTCAAAATAGGTAGATCTTAGGAGCCTTTGGTAATTACAACTATAAATCCACGTTGATCCTATCTACCACTCAGTTGAAAGCTGTTATTGGATTTTGAAGTGGAAATTACAGGCATTGATGCTATTTCTAATATTAGTTATAGCCATACCAGATTAACAGTGACTAAGAGTATAGAGAGATTTGGAATTAAAGGCTCATGTTCTGCTTGAACATTACATCACTTTTAAGTATAAAATGAGAAATTATAAGAAAGATCTTTAAACGTGAATAGGCAATGTTACATTCAAATGTACTCCAAGCAACTCTCCTTTCACCCTAAATTCCATACGTGTTTTCCTGCTGTACAGACAACACCAAGGGGGTGAGTCATCGATCAACTACCTCCTTGAGGAATTGTGTAACTTTGGCAGCTGCCTCTGCTAGCCATATTTCCTGAGGATTCCTCAGGGCCAAGAGCATCGGCCAAGAGGAGTCAGAATGCTGCTGATTACCAGGAATTGGATTTGTTACAAATGGAGGTGCTCCAGCCCTCTGAATTTGCCAGCTCCATTGTTAGAGGAATGTGATAAATAGTTGAGTGCATTTGCCCTTGAAAGCTGACAAAGATCCAAGCAGCTTAAAATGACACGTTTCTCCAGATAAGTCTTGGGTAGTGTGTATCGGTCTACAACTGAACCCTAGAAATAAAGAAATATATGTAAAGAGGCATTTTCCAGGGATTTTTTTCTTTCAGGGCAGAAGTAAGAGCCTTTGCATTTGGTTGGCCTGGACATGATCTCTGGAACTGGTAGGGGAAAATGCTGCACTTGTATTCCAGGGCACAGAGTGAGAATTCCAGGAATACTGAGCCATTAAAATTAATGTGCTTAAAGAATCCACTTGAGACTTTCTTATAATTGTTGTATTATTAAAGTTTGAGGACTTCTTTCTTCCTTCCTCCCCCCCTCTAATTTGGTAGTGGGTCATTTAAGGGAACAAACTCTAAACTTTCAGTTATTAAAGGAGCATAAAATTTTTAACTGGAGCTTAAAAATACTTGGAAGGAAACTGCACAAGTAGTATGTATATTTTTTTATAACAAAAATAAACAAAGAATCACCTATAATCCCAGCTATAATCACAGTTAAGCATGGTTATAACCTTTCATTTTTCTCTTTATTTCTACTTATTTTTCTGTTTTATTTTCCCTATATAAAGACATATATACAATTGTCTGTGTGTGTTATGTGCATATATGCATGTGTACACGTGTTATGTGTGTATGTGTGTGGATGTTCAAGGTCACCAAAGATTTCTGTAACACTAAACCCAGTGATCACTTCTTAGTTGTCATTGTACATGACCTGTCAATAGTACTTGACACAGGTGACCACCCTCTTCCTTGAAATACTCTGTTCACTTGGATCCCACATCACCCCATATTCTCCGGATTTTTCCTTCTGCATCATTGGTCTTTCTTTCTTCATCTCCTCTGTAGTACTTCCTTCCCAAAGCTTAGCCCTTGGACTTATGTTGGATCCAACTCACTTGGGAATCTTTTCCAGTTCCATGGCTCTAAATACGATCTACCTGCTGAGAACTCCCAAATGTACATCTCCCAGAGTAACTCTCATTTGAACTCAGGCTCTTCTCTCTCTACCTCCGTCACACTTGTAAGTCTCACATGCATCTCACAGGTGTTCAAAATAGAACTGTGAATCCTAGCAAATCATTTCCTACTACCAAAAAAAATCTCTTGCCAACTCTTTAAATAGTAACTCCAAAATTCCAGTTGCTCAAGCAAAAACTTCGGTGCCATCCCTCATACCTCTTTTTCTTTCACATCCCACAACCAATCCATCACCTAGCCCTCAAAGTGTACCAGCGTCCAACCACTTCCAACTAATCATCCACTACCACACTGGTCCAAACCACCATGAACTTCCCCTAAAAGAGTCTCCTGCTTTTGCCTTTGTCCTCTCCAAGACTGAGTGATCCTTCTAAACTAAAGTCAGATCATACCACTTTTCTTCTCGAAACACTCCAGGAGCTTCCCACATCACCTAGACCAAAAGCCAAAGTCCTTGCAATGTCTTACTTTTTTAATTTAAAAATATGTAGGAGGCAGCATAATGCTCAGGGTAAGATTCCCTGTGTTCAAAGCCTGGTTCTAATTATTAGCTGTATGATGTTGGACAAATTACTCAACCTCTCAGTGGCTAAATTTCCTAACTGTAAAACGGGATTATTATATAATACCAGTCTCATAGAGCTGCAGTGAAGATTAATGAATTAATATTTATAACGGGCTTACAATAGTCCTGGCATGTAGTAAACATTATAAAAGTTTTTTTTGTTTGTTTGTTTTTTGCGGTACGCAGGCCTCTCACTGTTGTGGCCGCTCCCGTTGCGGAGCACAGGCTCCAGATGCGCAGGCTCAGCGGCCATGGCTCACGGGCCCAGCCGCTCCGCGGCATGTGGGATCTTCCCAGACCGTGTCCCCTGCATCGGCAGGCGGACTCTCAACCACTGCGCCACCAGGGAAGCCCCATTTTACATTTTTAATACTTGATTATAACTGAAGAATAAAGAACACTCACAAATCACCCCTCTGCCCCCAATACGCACACAATGCAACACAGCACACACTCATACCCTTATGGAATTGCGTTATGATCCACAGAGGAGAGAGGGCCTTGTACTCACAAGTAAATTTCTACAGATTATTTGAAACGGGAAGACCTATTTGAAAAGAGGTCAAATACACATTTGAATACAAGGTAAGTCATGGTATTTGTCCATAAAAACAAAAGGGAGTTAGGATTTGTAAAAAAAATTGTGAAAGGGTCATAATATTTATTCAAGTGTGTATAAATCAGAGATTTTTTTTTTTTGACAGTTGAGTTTTAACTTTTAGAATATGTGGTGTGAAGTTTTGTTAATTCTGGAAAAGTCTTCCAGTTCTAAATGAAATTGTGGTATAAACTGGTCCTATTGCTGGAACTCTTAAAGGCCTCTGCATGTTGAGGTGGGCTACTGATGAGCTTCCAGGTAAAAATAAACTTCACATATTTGCCAATAGCAAAATGTCTAAGACTCAACAGCTATGCAGCTATTGAGAATTCCTTTGAGGATGTGAGGGGAGAAACAATACTATTGTGCCTGCACATTAGAAACACGAGGCAACATTTAATGGAAACTTGCTTAGTTAAATCAACATTATTATGAAATGTAACATTTCATGGTATTTACATGTATAAAAGATGTACAAATGCATAATGCCCTTCTAAAATGTCATTGTAATACCTGTCAAGTAACACTTTTCCTCACTTTTTTTTTAAATTTTAAAAGAAAATTGGCCTTGAAACACCATCCAGACAAGAATCCAGATGATCCAGGTGCTGCTGAGAGGTTTAAAGAAATCAACAATGCCCACACAATACTTACTGACATGTCAAAAAGAAACATATACGACAAGTACGGATCACTGGGACTCTATGTGGCTGAGCAATTTGGAGATGAAAATGTTAATACCTACTTCATGCTGTCAAGCTGGTGGGCAAAGGTGAACTGGATTTTTTGTTTCTCTTGAAAACAATTTCTTAGAAGATCATGATATTATTCACTCTTTTAGACTCCATCTCAAAGAAAGTCTAACCTTACTATATTACTAAACTCTTACAGATAAAAGGAGCTGTTATTTAAGGATCGCTTTTGCTTTAGCTCACCAAGTAATTATAAAATACAGCATGACTTAAAATACTTCTAGACATTAATTATATTAGAATTTGAAGCTTCAGCTGAATTCTGACTGCCCTCCCTACCCCCATAATGACAAATTAAGAACTGACTCATTGCTGAAAACCTAAAATAATTTATTAGTGTGACAACTGTTTAAAAATTATTATGGGACAAATTTAGCCATGTCCTTTCCTATCTATAGCATAGGCTACATCAGCAAACACAGTACCGCAGAGAATACATGGTAATTAGGTCATAGGTTCACATGGAGCCTGCTGTGAGGTAGTGGAGAAGGAAATGAGGGGAAAAAGGTAAGAATTAAATAGTGCAGCACACACTGAGCTGGCAAGAGAGAGGAAGAGAGAGAGAGAGAGAAAGGATATCTAGTCAAGAAAAAGGCAAGATTTTTAAGGACTTAGTGCAACCGGAATTGACTTTTGACAGTAAATTTTGTGTGATTTCCTAAGAATCCCTAGTATATGCATGCTTGGTGATAGTTTTATATTTGTTTATGAGTATTAATATCCTTATCTTCTGATAAAAGTATATTTACATATAAATCATACATATAGTCCATCTGCATCTTTTTTGGACAGTTCACATACATGTAGTAGGTTCACAGTTCACACATTTGGTGAAATCAGATGAACTCACATTCATATGAGTTGTAATTAATAAAGAAACAGCAGATCTCCAGAGGCAGATGTCATGTTCAGTAGTACTCTGATTGCTACTTTCTTCCGCTAAAATAAATCTTGGTAAATTGAACAGTTTTATATATGCAGGACGAGAGAGAATATGTTTTTGTTCATAGGCATGGGGAGAGAGAGTCTGCAGCCTAAAGCCTCATTTGCCTTCTGCAGGCCTCAGAATTCCTTTTCTTGGTGGTAACTGGGATTCCCACTGAAACCTCCTTTCTTTATCACTCAAGACTTGGGAGGGAGACAAGTTTCTGCCTAGAGGACTTGGAACTTAGAATGAGAGTGTACATATTGTCAATGTCATTTATGATGATAGTTTGAATGTTTATGTAAAATACAGGCTTCTGTGGGAACCTAACCCCCAGGTATGACACTGTTTCCATGGGCAGGTACATCTGGAGTTCTAGATAATTTACACACTAGCACCTGACTGCACATTGGGGCCTACCTGCATAAAAAGGAGAATAGATTTCCTTGCCCAGGAAGTTGACAAAATTGATCAAAATTCATATAGACAAGCAGAAGCTGTTCAGTAGTGTAAGAGATACACATAAAATAATTCCTGATGTGGCTCTTTAAAAATAAGGCTACAGAGAAATCTACCTTCCCCTTCTGCTTGTGCCAAAGCCTAATTGCCCAGGGCCCTTTAGAGTGGCCTGGCACATAGTGATCATGTATTAAGTGTGCATTACATGTATGAATCAGTGTACCAATTTGAAAATATTTTAAAAACAATGGACACCTACTTATGCCTTGTACTGCACTAAGCACTGCAAGGATATTTCTGCAATAGGCAAATAATCTAGTTGGAATAATTAAAGAACAAAACAATACATGTATTAAAGGAAATTTTCAGAGAGGAGAAAAAATATGGGAATGGAATAGTGAAAGCAAAAAAGGTCAAAAGTAGGTTAAAAAAAAAGGGGTGCTTGTTGGGGCGCTGGCTCAGGAACACGGCACAGGAGGGTCTTAGAGGCAGTTGGTGAGGAGGAAGTGTTTTTATACTTTTCAGAATAATTTAAGAAATTTATGACTCTGAAGATGTAGAGAATCCAGAGCAAAAAGATGATAGGTGTGAGGGTGTATAAAATCACGTTCTATTTCAAATGACATACTTTTAATAAAATCATAAACTTATTTTGCTCAATTAACAAAAATGGGCTTGTTTTCACTTCAAATTGGATTGGGAGAGTTTAGTCTTTTAATCTTTAGCTATGGCAAACTTAGTGAGGAAACTCATGCTCGTGGGGAAATCCTGGTGCTGTTCACTAGGAGGAACAAATCATTTGTTTATCTACTAATCAGTTAAGACATTCATTAATTCAGTAGGCATTTCCTGTCTACCACACTCCAGGTACTAAATCCTTAGGTAGAGGAGAGATTGAAAGACAACTAACACATAGTTTGGCCTTGAAGAGGTTCACAGTCTGAGACAGAATATTATAAACTCATCACTGTCTTAAAGCGTCAACAAAACAAGACTGTGGTGGACATTTGTATGGCAAACAGTTGGGGCACAAAGGAGGGAGCAATTGTTCTGGAGGACATGGGGATCAGGAAAGATGTCTGACAGAGGATCTTTGAGATAATCTTAAACACGGAGTGGGTATTTTCTAGATGACTAGGGAATGGGACAGTGGGTGTCTAGGCAGATGGTTCCATAGGGACAGCAAAGCTCCTCAAGGATGGCAGGAACAGGGCCATGCTGGTGCAGGGAAGGCACTGGAAGAGGCCAGATGACCATTAATAAGGAGCTCCAGCCTTTTCTAAGAGGCAGGAGGGTCACTGCATGGGTTCAAGAGAACATGTCAGAAAGCTCCAGCAGCAATGTGCAGAGTGGGCTAGAGGCAAGAGTGGAAGCAGGTAGGTCAGTTAGGAGGCTACTGAAGTGTCCAGAGCAGAGATAAGGGGATCCATTCTAAAGCCCTACCAGTCAGGAGAGAGGCAATGGGGAGGGGGCAGAGATGGCGAGGAGAGAGACTGCAGGACGTGGTGACTGAGAGGAATGTGGTGGTGTCAGGACTGGCTATCCCTAGCTCTTCTTGGTGAGAATGCTTCAGTGCCCTTGGTTAGCTCATGTGACCTGTAGAGGTTATGTTTGTTGGTTTGTTTGCTCTGCTCTTAATAATGACCACCATGGCTTAAGAATAAAGAAGAAAATGTCATACTTCATTATTTGGCTGCAAGTCACTTGTTCCTGGCTTAACTTGTTAGGCGAAACTTTATGAGGGATTTGTTTCCAAGGAAACTAAAAAGATAGTCCTCCATGGAATAAGGATGAGGGTGAATATGTGGTCTCTGGGGTGAACTGTGATGCCTTCAGGTCTCTGGAGGTTCATGGGTACACACTTGACTTCTGGGGTCTCCTACACCCCACTACCCCTCACCCCCGTTCTGCTTTGCCTCTGGTTCCCCTAGACTTTGTTTGTCATCATTGGCCTCTTGACCGGCTGCTATTTTTGCTGCTGTCTGTGCTGCTGTTGCAACTGCTGCTGTGGACGCTGCCGGCCTAAGTCATCGATGCCAGAAGAGGACTCCTATGTGTCCCCAGAGGATCTTGAGGAGCAGATCAAGACGGACATAGAAAAAGGTACAGCAAGATGAGAACAGAGTAGGGGGTGTCTCTCCATAGGCCTGGCCAAGCACCAGGCCCCATGGCAATGGCTATCACTAAAGTGAGAGAGATACAACAACCAAATGGGGGGAATGCCGTAGACTTTCACCTTTGGTACCTCTTTTGGAGAGGATGAAAGGACAGTTACCTTTACGAGTCACAGAGAAAAGCAGAACCTAACACTGTCAGAAAGAAGTCATGAAATATGCTGATCACAAAGCAAAGCTAGTACAATTCACAGTCGCATTACAAAAGAGTGAACTGTGGGTTCAGGGAGGTTTGGGTGGGAGTGCCCAGGGGTAGGAGAACCAAGGCAGAAATTTCTCCCAGGAGAAGCATTTCAGCCTGTTACTTTAGGATCTCTATTCAGATAGAAGGGCATGGACAACAGGAGAAGTCAACAACGCTTGACTTTTCTTCCTTTTGATTACTTGAGAATGAGTTCTGGGTAAAACTGGGGGAGGGTAGTCTTTCTTCCCAGAAATGCAGCTTCCTTCCAAAACCACACATTCAGAGCTAGCCTCAAACCAGCATCAAGAATACTGTCCAATATAAACGGGACTGTTTGCTTTGTTTAACCACCTGCACATGCCTGTCAATGTGTTTGCATGGCCGTGATAGATTACTTGATTCTTCAAGTTCACTAGACCCAGCAATGATAAAGAAAAAATGTAAAGAAAGACAACAGTCTCACGCAATTCACATCATCAGGAATACTTCATATTCTCTGGGAAATGCCTTTGTTTAAACAAACTGGAGTCAAACCTGCCATCATTTCTGTCTTGCAGCCATAATCCTACTGTCATTTTCTCCTGCAGAATGCATCATTATTCTGGATAATAGACTTTATCGCTAAGTCACAAAGAAGCCTGGACAGCCAAATAAACAATTCAGACAGTGACCCGCTGCTGTCAGAACTGCGGAAATTGGACATGGTGCACTTCTGTGTACTGTACTCTGATTCCTTTGATCACAATGAAGCAGAAATTACATGACATCAGACAGAGGAGAGATTGTTTAAAGGCTTCCAGATACTTTCAAATTCCCTATCAAATGTGATGCTAAGTAATATCCAGTTATTACCCACCCCGAGTCCAGCTTAAAGAAAGGAGTCTTCAATCATGTGAATTGTACTTAGTCTCAGACCATTTTAGGACTGGGAGATCAGAGAGGACAGAAGGGATTTTCCTGCAAGCTGTGATTTTGTATTACTGCCATTTTGTATTACTGCCCCTGGAGCCAAATTGTAGGCCCATCGTGAAATACAATTACAACTTTCTTTTGCTTCATTTGGGATATAAAATGACAAATCTTCTAACAGGGCACACACACCAAAAAGAGCAAGCAAGCTGTATTACTCGTAAATGGGTTAAACAGGGATACACACGCATAAACTCTTCTTCCGGGAAAAGCCAGTGACTTCGGCATAAGTTGCTGAAGAATGATGAGCCCAGAGGCTTCCCTGGTGGTGCAGTGGTTGAGAGTCCGCCTGCCGATGGCAGGGGACGCGGGTTCGTGCCCCGGTCCGGGAAGATCCCACATGCCCACAGCAGTGAGAGGCCCGCGTACAGCAAAAAGAAAAAAAAAGATATATATGCAAAGATATATTTCATTTCAATATGGACTTTCAAAGAATTTGAATGTCAACACTAGAGGAATGGTTTAATAAGTTGTGTTTTTACATGTAGTGAAAACTATGCAACCACTACAAAAAAAAAAAAAAAAAGTGCGAATGATGAGCCCAGTGCATTAATCTCATCTGCTCTTTTGAGGGAGTTAAACTTACTAGATCACGTCAGGGGTCGCTGGGCCCATTGTTCATAGGGTCTCCCATAATATCCATCAACCCAGTCTAGTCACTGACAGAGGATAGGAAGGGGCAGTTAGATAGCAGAGTACTGTCATCGGTATCCACTGTGTCAAGCTTATCTTAACTTTTCCTTTATAGTGTGGGAACCAAAACTAGGTGAACTGAACCTAGATACCTCAAATCCAGTGTTGCACTCTTTTCTGAAAAGCCTCAAAGTCTTTCCTTTTTAAATTAGATAAAAGCTCCACCAGTGCATTTCAGCAGACCTTCTTTGCAGAAGATTTCTTTTCTGGAACAGAAATTCATACTCAGTGCCAAATTCCACCCTGATTTCCTTCCTGCAGAGTTGTTGGTGATAAATCTACATGCCGTTCACTGTTCTCAGTTCTGACACCCCAGAGCTACCAATTCCATTGCAGAGGTCAGATTCCAGACTTAGTAAGTCATGAACCCATTTGACTGTGCTACTGTTAGTCTTAACCAAAAGGAAAAGCTCTATCCTATTCCTAAATATTTAAAAGGTCCCATGCAGAGTTAATGAAGGTTTTCAAGGGCCAGAAACTTACACAATTTGGACAGTCCTTTTAGAGAAAAAGAATATAAAATTACAAATACAAAATTAGAGCTGAAAGTGAATACTTATTTATAATGAAAAAAAGAAATTACAAAAAATTGCAAAGCTTAAAAACTGATAAATAACTTAAATATCATAAAATTTGAAAAATAGCAATAGTATAATTAACTGCCTGACACACCTTTATAATACTTTCCCCCTATGCTTTCTGGGTGCATATTCTTTGATTGCCTCTTCATTTAATAATAATTTCATTAATATCATTTCCTTAGGGAGAACAGAAAAATAATTGTCCTTCCTCTAGCATGTTTCTTCAAAATTTGTTTTTTATTATTGGTAGATTAGAAAAGCTTCAGTTTTACAACTCATTATTGATAATGTTGTCTAACTTTTTAGGGATTGTTGTCAGATTTAAGAAAACTCCTATCTAGTTTATTTCATATATAAGATGTAAATTTGGAAGAAATTTTTCCACAGACCAATTCTGACTACACATTTCAAACCTTGTTGCCCCTCCATCACCCAATACTTCCAGGATCAGAGCCCACTGGACCCATTCATAATGTGTGACACCATGTCTGGCATGGATCTTCATGTCCTCTAAGCAATTAAATTGGGATAGTGAGCTATAGGAGTTATCTCTAAAGCCATTGTTATGCCAGTATGGCTAGCAATAATATTACACAGAGTTGCTGCAAGCCACAGAAACACAGTTTCTGTTCAAGAGTAGTGGTGCAGGGTGGGATTTGCTAGTAGAGAGGAGAGATTTGCTTGGGTTATTGTGTCTCTTTCAAGTATGTGAAAGAGTGAGAGTGTAATTACCTTCTACCCTTAAGAAATAAAGGAGGGAAGTTCAAAACAGTGGCATCTTCAATATTCCCTGGAAATTTTAGAACTTGCAAACTGATTCCCATCTCTTTCTCAGAATAAAAATATAATCCCAGTGGCATTCTAGGAACACAGGGGAATTCTATTATTCTTATGAATCAATTAGGAGCAAACAGAAGAGAGACAGTGTCTTGGGGGGGTTGTCCATACCCCCTTTTTTGTCTTGGAAAATTTGAAGCTTGAAAGATAAAGGTGATGGATACCAGGTTATTTCCCTTCCTTTCAAATGTTCACAAATGAGAAGTTCCACTTTGTGAAATTTTGAGTGTTATGTTCAAAACAAGCTCATTCAGACCTTATACTCCTCTGTTAGATAAAGGCCACAATGCAGTCAGAATTCTACCAGTCAAGAGGGCTTTACAGAACATCTTGAGATAGAACACCATTCCCTGGGCCCCTGTG
The DNA here is from genome assembly GCF_000442215.2 of Lipotes vexillifer. Taxonomy (NCBI): domain Eukaryota; kingdom Metazoa; phylum Chordata; class Mammalia; order Artiodactyla; family Lipotidae; genus Lipotes; species Lipotes vexillifer. Next base: position 1,631,536 of record NW_006773723.1, read on the forward strand.
TGTGTGTGTGTGTGTGTGTGTGTGTGTGTGAGAGAGAGAGAGAGAGAGAGAGAAAGAGAGGAAGGAAGGAAGGAAGGAGGGAGGGAGGGAGGGAGGGAAGGAAGGAAAGAAGGAAGGATGGAAGGAAGGGAGGGAGGGAGGGAAAGGAAGGAAGGAAAAGAAAGAGAAAAATGAAGAAAAAAGAAAAGGAAGGAAGAAGGTATAGAAATGAGCATAAATGGAAACCTGTTATCTCTAAATACCCTGGCAAAGCAAACCAAAAATACAAGAGATAAGTTCAATTTTTTTCCAAGCTGCAAGCAGTGGACTGAAAACTCCCAGTTAAACTCAAAAATTTTCTTGCAGAGTCATGATTTCCTCACTTTTTTGAAGGAGAGGAAATAAAGTGTTTAAGGGAGAGGATTTTATAGTGGGTTGACCTTGGATCTAAAAATGTGAGATTCAGAGCACAGAAAAAGCTGTTGACTGCTTAACTGTTCTTGCTACTCACCTGGATGAAACCCAAATAAATTCACAGCCACTGAGCTGAAGAGGCCATATGGCTTGTAAGTAGACTCGCTCCCAGCCAAGATATTGAGACATTTATTACATTTGCTGTTCAGCATTCATCACACTTTATTGCCCAGGGAAAGGGCACCAAGGAAGAGATTAAATTCATCCTTCCTCTTTTCACCAATCCCACTCAATCTCCTTCCTATCCCCTTCCCCCCAGTCAAAAGGAACTGATTTCTAAAAATAATTCATGGAAAATAATTCTTGCAACTAGTCCAAAGCCCTTTGCTGCTTCTTTATGTGAAAATAACAAGCAAGCACCATCAAGGCCCTGGACCAGGAGAGCAGGACAAGTGAGTCAGCTCAGAACGCTACCCCAGAAGCTGCTCAAAGTGGACCCAAGGTTTCTTCAGACTTTGCCTGCTAAGGTTCAGTGAGCAAATTTACTAGACAGGTTTATCAAGACATTCTTTTCACAGAAAACATTTATTGAGCACTTAATATTTGCCCGACACTATGCTAGGGGCTAGAGAAAAGAAAGACGTGGTCCCTGCTGTCTTGGACCTTACAGTATCGCAGAGGAGATGGGAAGACAAGTACTCAACAAATAGTCACACAATGAGCTAGCTAACTTACAGGTATGATAAGTCTGCCAAAGGGGAAGCACAGGGGCTGTGACAGTGAACACTAGGCAGGCCTGACCCGGATGCAGGTGAGGACAGCTTCCCAGAGGAGGTGACATTTAAAGCTGAAAACGTAAAGAATGAGGAGTTAGGGGTGGGAGATTATGGGGAAGGAGAACCCTAGAAGGGAGGAATCTTGACACCAGCACAGCATCTGGCACAGCACTTCCCAGCATCCTGTGGATAATGGTGAATGGAGCTCTAGATACCAGGCAAGGCAGGGATAGTCACATTAGGCTGTTCTAGTGAACAGTTTGATCAAGGACCTGAATGAAGCAGAAGTTATGCAGAGAGCATATTTGCAAATAACCCCAAACTGGGATATACCCAGACAAGGGCTCAGACCATCAAAGTGAAATGTGATAGATGGAAAGCAGCTGGAATCCTGAACAGTTGGCTAGATAAGAGCAAGAGCAGTAGGATTTTAACTAGGACAAGGGGAAAGGGAGTTGAGAGAAACCCAGGAGGCTCTGAGGAAGAAAATGCAAAAAGGTAGAGGTGAAATATTATTCAGCCATAAAAAGGAATGAAGTTCTGATACATACGACAGGGCGGATGAACCTGGAAACATTATGCTAAGTGAAAGAAGCCAGACGCAAAAGGACAAACACTGTATGATTCCATTTACATGAAATATCTAGATTAGGTACATTCATAGAGGCAGGAAGCATACTGGTGGTTGCCAGGGCCTGGGGGGAAAAGAGGAACAGGGAACGACTGCCTAATGGGTCTCCTTTGGGAGAAATGTTCTGCAACTAGATAGAGGCAGTGAATTATATATTTAGTACACTGTGAATGTACTAAATTGTTCACTTTATTTAAATTTTATTTTATTTATTTTTGGCCGTGTTGGGTCTTCGTTGCTGCACGTGGGCTTTCTCTAGTATGGCGAGCAGGGGCTATTCTTTGTTGTGGTGTGTGGGCTTCTCACTGTGGTGGCCTCTCTTGTTGCGGAGCACAAGCTCTACGTGCACCAGCTTCAGTAGCTGTGGCACGTGGGCTCAGTAGTTGTGGTGCACAGGCTCAGTAGTTGTGGCACGTGGGCTTAGTTGCTCCGTGGCATATGGGATCTTCCCGGACCAGGGCTCGAACCCGTGTTGCCTGCATTGGCAGGGGGATTCTTAACCACTGCACCACCAGGGAAGTCCCAAATTCTTCACTTTAAATGGTTACTTTTATGTTATGTGAGTCTCACTTCAATTAAAAAATATCTGTAGTAGAGGAGAGAGGGGATTTGACTACAGAAAGAAACTAAACACCCTTTCTTCAGAGAAGGAGAAGGTTCTTTGTTTCCTGAAAATTCACCCATGGCAGGGAGTAGAGGATACCACAAAGCATCAGTATTCACAAAGTGTGGGGAAATGGGAAAGTTGATTATCAGTCTTTTATGCAGCTACCTTGAGAGCAGTACACTATTAGTAGCTAAGACAGAAAAGGGCTTTGAAGTCAGTCCCATTTCAAGCCCCGACTCTATTAGTTACCAGTAGAGATTTTGGGGGTAATTCACTTAACTACTTTATCCCTTACTGTTTTTACTTATCAGGAACATGTAAACGAACATTATGTGCCATTACCTTTAGGTTCTTTGCTTGCTGTTCCCTATTTAGAGGTAACTGTTACCCTAAATCATCTGTAATCATTTTCCTTTTTAAAATCTCTGTTTTATTGAGATATCTTATTGACATACAGCACTGTGTAAGTCTAAAGTGTACAGCATAACGACTTGCCTTACATATATTGTGAAATGATCACCACAGTAAGTTTAGTTAATATCTAGTAATCATTTTCTTACTATTCTTTTTAGTATTACAACTATATTTATGTTCCTCATCAAGTTTATTGCTTGGTTTTACATTTCTGAACTTTAAATCAATGAACTTATACTCAACAATTATCCTTCAACTTCTTTTTTTTTCACTCAACATCATATTTCTGAACTTCATTCGTACTGTGATTGTCTTTCATTCATTTTCACTGTTGTATAATATTCTTCTATGAGAATATCCCATACAATTTATTTATCCATTCTACTGCTAGTGGATATTTGGGTATCCAAATCCACTTTTTTGCAATTACAAACAGGGCTATTACAAATATTCTTGTTATGAATGTCTCCTGGTTCATGAGTGCTAGAGTTTTCTAGGTATTGGGTTGGCCAAAACGTTTGTTCGGCTTTGAGTAAAAATAAAAGACACATTTTTCATTTTCACCAAGAACTTTATTGAACAATGTATTCATTAACTGAATGAACTTTTTGACCAACCCAATATATACACAGGAGTGGAATACCTTAGTCAAAAGTTATGCATATCTACAAGTTATTAGATAACACCAAGTTGTTCTACAAAGTTGCTGCACTAACTTCCATTAGCTAATGAGAGTTCCTACTGCTTCACATCCTTGCCCTCACCAGACTATAAATGTGTGTCAGTCTGGTGGATGCAAAATGGTATACCATTGTGGTTTTAATTTTTTTCTCCTTGAATCCTTTCAGAATCTTACTGGTTGCTTGGGTTTCTCTTTCTTGGAAATGCCTATTCAAGTCTTTTACAGGTTTTTATTATATCATTTGCTTTTCTCTTACTGACTCTTTTTTGGGGCGTGGGTATTGACTCTGTTGATCATGTTTGTTTAAAATGTATTTTCCCAATTTGTGACCTGGTGTTTCACTCTTTATGGTGTCTTTTGATAAGCCAAAGTTCTTGATTTTAATGTAGTCAAAATGTCAATCTTTGCCTTTATGCTTAGTGATTTCTGTGTTTTGATTAAGAAATCTTTCCTTATCCCAAGGATATAAAGGTGTTCTCCTATATGATCTTCTCAAAGTTTTATAGCTTTGCTACTCATGTTTATGTGTTTAATAACCTGGAATTAATTTCTGCAAGTGGTATGATGTAGGGTTCCAACTTCATTTTTTTCCATATAGAAAACAAAGTGTCCCAGCACACTGATTTCTAGTCTTGGTTTTGACATACATTAAGTTTTAATAGATATATGGAACAGTTTCTGGGCTTTCTATTCTGGTCCGTTGGTCATTTTGTCTATCTATATGCAACACCAGGCCCATTTATAATAATTCATAACACTGTTCAGGCAACTCTTCCTAATTTGTTCTTCAGGACACTCTCACATATCCTTGGCCTTTTGCTTTTCTATATAAATTTTAGAATAAGCTTTGTTAAGTCCTGTACCAAAATTTCTTTAAACAAAATATTTGGGATCTTGATTAGAATTGCAGTGACTGTAGGTAAATTAGGAAGAACTGACATCTTTAAAGAATGTGAGTCCTCTAATATGTGACATGGTATACCTCTCCATTTATTTAGGTTTTCTTCACTGCCTTTCAATAAAGATATCTCTTTTATATCTTTGGTTGCATTTATTCTTAATACTTTATCCACTTTCATACAATTATAAATAAATTATTATATATTAGTTGTTGACTTGTTTTTTAGTATATAGAAATGTACTTTTTTTTTTAACATTGATTTCGAATCCAAGAAACTAGCTAAACTCTCTATTTCTAATTATTTATCTGTAAATTCTTTAGGGTTTCTACACACCTATCTAATCATTTGTGAATAGTGACAGTTTTGATTCTTCCTTCCCTTCCCTTATCATTTTTTTAGCCTTTTCCTTGCCTTTCTGTGTTTGCTGAGACTGCCAGTAAAATGTTGAAGATGCTTTCAAGATTGCATAATGATTGTGAAGTTTGCTGTAGGCTTTTGATCAGGTTAATAAAGTTGTCTTCTATTACTATTTTGTTAGAATACTTTTTTCTTCACCAATTGAGATGGCAAAGATTTTTCTCCTTTAAATTGTTCACGTGAAGAACTATATGAATTGTTTCCCAACGTTAAAACAATCTTGAATTCCTGAGATAAACCCAAAGCAGTCATAATGCATTAGATATTTTATTTTTTTACGAAATGTGTTCGCTAATATTTTGTTTTAGATGTTTGCATCTATGTTAATGAGTGAGACTGGCCTATCATTTTCCCATCTCAAACTTTCCTTATGGGTTCTATATCAAGATTATGCCTCATAAAATAAATTAGGAGTGTTTCTTTTTAACTCTTGAAAAGTTTGTGTATTACTGGATTTCTTTCTTTCTACAGGACTGTGTTGACCTTTCTGGGCTAATGTGTTTTTATACAAATTTTAAATTATTGATTCAATATGTTTTATAGGCCATTTAGGTTTCCCTTCTTCTTTGTTAAAACAATTAGTTCTTCAAAATTTCCTCTTGTTACCTTTTACACATCTATAGTATCTGCATTTTTGTCCCATTTTTCATTCCTTATATTGGTTATTTCTGCTTTCCTTTTTTAGCCATTCTCACCAGATATTTGAACATTTTATTCTTCTCAAATAAATATTGTCAGTTTTATTGATTCTCCTGTATATTCTCTCTACTTAATTTCTATTTTTTATCATTTCTCTTAATTTACTGTGGTTAATTTTCTAACTTAATTTTTATACTTCTTAATTTTCAGTCCTTCTTCTTTTCTGATATTAAGCTATTAAGGCTATAAATTTTTCTGTAAGTACCAGTTTGGCTTTACATACACACACGTACATATATGTTCTTATAATCTAAGTTTGAAATATTTTCTTATTTCCATTATGATTTTTTCTTTAATCATATAGTTAGGTCTATATGTGTCTTAATTTGTAAACCTGTGGGGTCTTTTCTCGTTCTTTATTATTGTTTGTGTCTAACTGAACTGCAGTATTATCAGAAAATGTGGACAGCATGAAACAATATTTTGAAATGTCTTGAGGCTTGCTTATAGCCTAGAACTTAATTGATTTTACATATGTTCCACATTGCTTCAAAACAGTACATTTTGCATTTGTTAGGTTCACTGTTCCATGTATGACTATTAAATAAAGCTAACTTGTTGTATGTATTAGTTTCCTAGGGCTGCTGTAACAAAGTACCACAGACTGGGTGATTTGAAAAACAAATTTATTCTCTGGCAGTTCTGGAGGTTAGAAACCCAAGATCAAGGTGTCACAGGATTGGTTTCCTTAAGGA
>NW_006773723.1:1637761-1644861 GCF_000442215.2 Lipotes vexillifer
TGGCATGTAGATGGTCATTTTCATCTTGTGTCTTCACAAGGCCTTCCCTCTATGTATGACTGTGCCCTAAGTACACAAGTCATACTGGACTAAGGCCCACTCTGAGGACCTCATTTTAACATAATTACCTCTTTAAAGACCTCCTCTCCAAATATGGTCACATTCTGACGGACTGGGGATTAGAACTTCAACATATGAATGGGGTGGAGGGCAGGGACACGATTCAGTTCACAACATTACACTTTCAAATCCTCTATATCCTTAAAAGATTTTTTTGCTTGCTTTATCTGTCAGTTACTGAGAGAAGCATTCAATTCTTCCGCTGTGCTGATGGATTTTTCTATTTCTCTATAAAGTTCTGTCAATTTTTGCTTCCTATATTTTGAGGCTATGTTATTAGCATATATGTTTAGAATTTTTATGGCTACTTGGTTAATTGAATATTTTATTATTATGTAGTTACCCTCTAGCTCTAGCAATGCTTTTTGTCTCATACTTTGTTTTTAAAATACAGTTATATTAGCTTTCTTTTCATTACTGTTTGTGCAGTAAATATGTTTCCATCCTTTTATTCTCAATGTTTTTTTGTCCTTATGTTTCTTGATGTGTCCTTTGTAAACAGCATATTGCTGGGGGGATTTATTTAGTCTGGCCATGTTTTTTCTTTTAAATAGAGTCCGTTTGTGTTTTTTATAACTAATGATACATGTTTTTTTCTATGAACTTACTCTTTGTGAGAGACAGTATAGCACAGTCTTTAAGAAAACAGATTTTGAGAAATACTGCCCAGGTTTTAGCACTAGCTCTATTCCTTACTACCTGTGTAATGCAGGCTAGTTACTTAAAACATTCTGTCCCTCAGTTTATCTGTAAAATAGCTATCATAATTACCCTACCTTCTAGTGCTGTTATTGAGTTAATATACATAAAGCACTGAGAACAGTGCTAGATACATAATAAGTACTATATACATGCTTTCTGTTAATATTTTATTATTATAGTTATCACTTTAAGTTGGCATATTTTTTCTGTTTCTATTTTCTTTCCTTTTTTTCTTTCTTCTGTACTGAGAGAATTTTTTTTCTCACATTCCATTTCTTTCTCTCCTCCAGTTTGGAAATTATATTCTCTGTTCTATTTTTTTAGGGCTGCCTTAAAAATTTATCAAGCATACTTAAGTTACCAAAGTTGAAAGTTAATTCTTATCTTTACCCTCTCCTGAGCAATACAAGAACTTTATAACTCTTTAATCCTGATCATCTCCTTTCTGATTTACATACTATTGTCATAATTTTACCTTAATTTTAAGTCTCATAAATTATTATTCTTTATATAATAAATAATTGTTTAGTTTTACTTACATATCTACTAATCATTTCTATGTACAGCACAAATTTTTCCACATGATAACACTTCTTTCTGTCTGAATTATAACTTTTAAATTAGGTCTGCTGGTGGCACAACTTCTGTTTTTATTGTCTGAAAATACCTGTAAATCATGCTTAAAAAAATAAATGTAGCAATAAGAGGGTTTATCAACAAATTTAGGTTGATATCTTCTTATAGTATATTGTAAACATAATTTCATAGTTTTCTGGTTTCTGTATCTGCTATTGGAAAGTGAGATTGCTTTAAAAACCGTTATCCTTAGTGTTCTTCAATATCACTAAGATGTTTAAATATGAATTTCTCTTTAATTTATCCTAGTTGGTTCTTGAATCTGTGGATTGGTGTCTTTTATCAATTCCAGGACATTCTCAGCCATTAAATCATCAAATATTACCTCTACTCTTCTTTTCTTTTCATTTCTTTACGAAAGTCTTATTAAATATAAGTCAGAATATCACTCTATTCTTTATGCCCTTTAGCCTCTTTCCTATTTTATATCTTTGTTTCCCTGTGTCACATTCTGATTAATCTCCTCAAATCTGTCTTCTATTCCATTAATTCTCTCTTTAGCTGTTAAACCCCATTCATTAAGTTTTAAAAATTTCAGATGTGTTAATGTCTAAAAGAGATTTTTTATTATTATTAATTTCAAAATCCATTTGATCATTTGAAAAACAAATCTAATTCTTTCTTATTCTGTGTCTGGTAAGTGCAGGATTTGAAGTCTTTCTGGGTCTGACTGGCTTTCCGTTGTTTCTACTGGCTCTGGCTCAGTGTGCATTGTTCCTATGTGTAATGTTCCCCCTCCCCCCATCTCTCTCCCTCTCTCTCCATTTCTCCCTATCTCTCCCATCTCTCTGTTTTTTACTATGAGTTTATGTTTCTTGCAATTTGTGGGGGATTCTTTGAGGCCTGAGTTGAAGGCTGGGGCCATTCACTTCTGCTCTGTGCTTTTGCACTGGACCATTTTAAACTAAATTATCAGCCTGAGGTTTCTCAGAACACACAGGTATTGTAAATTTGACCTGCCAAATTGTGTGCTCATTAGCTTGCTAACAGACATTTTTAAGGGAGCTCTTCACTTCCTCATCAAAACTCAACACTAGCAAATTTCCTTGCAGATTTAAGGGTATGCTGATTTAGATAGCACATAACCATTTGGGGTACTAGCTTTACGTGGAGAGTTTCCTATTAGACTCTTCACCTAAGCAAACTCTGGGTTTTGACCTCTCTGCCAACCAGAGCCATATATGCAATTGTCCACTGCACGATTCTAGAGGTATTTTTCATATAGATATACACTGTAGTCTATATGACATGGGGGGCAGCCCTGTCCTCATCCCCACAAAATGGTGAAAACTAAAGCTCAAGTTTATCAGCTTCAGAAATTGCCTCAAAGTGAAATCTGGGGCTTCCCTGGTGGCGCAGTGGTTGAGGGTCCGCCTGCCGACGCAGGGGACGCGGGTTTGTGCCCCGGTCCGGGAGGATCCCACGTGCCGTGGAGCGGCTGGGTCCGTGGGCCATGGCCGCTGGGCCTGCGCGTCCGGAGCCTGTGCCCCGCGATGGGAGGGGCCGCAGCGGTGAGAGGCCCGCGTACCGACAAAAAAAAAAAAAAGTGAAATCTGGGCTTAGTGCTTTGGTTTTATAATTCTGTCACTAATAGAACTTAAATGAAGAATAAAGACAGTGTATCCTCCCTTTTGAAGTCCTTTAAAGGGTAGGATCCTTAGTATCTTAGGAATTGAACTGATTTGCTAATCATCATTTCAACAAAAATATCTACCACTTGCCCCATTAAATGAAATGTAACATAAGAGGGTGTTTACTGGTTTTCTTTGTTTATTTTTAGATATGGACTTTCCAGTTGTCCTCCAGCCTACAAACGCAAATGAGAAAACACAGCTAATCAGAGAAGGACCTCGAAGTTATTGTACAGACTCTTAATATTGAGCCCACTGAGGGTCCACAGTACCTCCTCTTGGTTCAGTCATGTCTCCAGGTGGTCTTGATGGGGGATGGTAGGGGACATGAAATGCTGTGAACTTTTCCACATTTGTATTTTACTTTTAGGTTAAGGAAAGATGATTGCTACATAATTTTCTCAGTATGCAGATTCACTCTTTGAGTAGAACTCCTAATGGAAACACACATTCCATTTTAATGAATAAAGACCTGAAGAGTTGTTTTATGCTCCTTGCATGAGGTAAGACAGTGGCATTGGACAGGCTTATGAGCCTGCCCTTTATGTGAGCCAGACCTCGTTCCTTATAGACTAAAGTAGTATTTCAAAACCGAAGCCACTTTTCATCTATTTAACTAAATGTAGTATTCATATCTGCCTTTAAATATCATCAGCAAAACATACATGAGAATTTAGGAGGAATTTTTTGTGTGTGTGGAGATTTTTCCTGTCATATTCAATATGGCTACAGAAATATTTCAAAGACAGGAAGAAATTATTAGGTAAAGACAAATCGTATTATTTTAAAGTATATTTTTGAAAGGTTACAAATTGTCACCTACTGAAAACTGACAAATAAAGCCAGGAAGGAAGAAGTTTTGTGTGTACTTGTAGATTTTGGCATAAAAACAAAAACAAAAACAAAACTTCAGCCTGGTTAAATGTTATAAATGATCCAGAAAGTCATTCTGGGCCCAAACCAGCCCCAAACAATGTGTTTAACAATTTTAAGTTAAAATAATTTTTGTCCAACAGGCCTAGATTAGCCAGACTAAGAAAAAGAAACACATGAGGTAAAGGACAGAATTCTAAATTCTACAGCCTAAATTTAAATTTAACAGCATATCACTCACCCCATCTTCAGCGGGATTAACTACACTGACCAGAAAATGCTCTGCTCTGTGCACGTTGAACATTTATGCTCAGAGGTCATCTCTGCATTTACTTGTTTGATCCTTATATTCATCATGTGGTAGAAACCATATGCTATTTCTAAAATAGTAAGCAGCAAGTGTTTGTTTTTTTCCAGGTCTTCCTTAGTTCTTTATGTAATATTGCATTTTTCAAGATCTTGTTACGTTTTTATGTAACACTGCATGAAATGCCGTTTCCTTTTTTTCTTTGTTTCTTATTCTGCCTCACCACCAAATTACCGTTAATTAAAGTTAAATATACATTGTAAGTGGGAATTGGTGTTATAGATGATAGTTCTGACATAACTAAAACTCTGCTCTAACTCTTGAGTTACTGGAATTCTTTTTTTAAATCGACATAATTAAGTAGAAAGAGCCCTGGTTTGAAAATTAAGAACCTGGTTCTAATCTAAGTACTCACAAACTAGCCCTGTGACCAAGTGAGATGAGAATAATATGGCTAATCTCTCTGACTCTGTTTTCATATCTTCTCTGTTCATATTCCTAATTGCTGCAAGGCCAGGTGAAACAGTTGAAGTGAAAGAACTCTGAAAAGTCAAGTATTTAACAAGTATAAGATGGTTTCACATGAGTTTGTATATGTTGATACACATAGACAAATGTAATGTGACTTCTTATGTATATAAACTCTCTCATCCAACAAGACCCATGAAAATATCCAATACTAACAGTGCCAGTGACCAGTAAGTGCTCAGAACTCTACTCAACAATTGAGTGCTACTTTCCATTTGAAGGGAACAATGAGATAAACAGCCCCATCTGGGGATAATTTGAGCCACTACATTTCCTTCCTGAGGCCTCTAACCAAAACATCGGTCCTGTTTTTGAAGAGGAACTTACAAGTCACAAAGCTCATCTTCTCTTTCTCTCCCAGACCTCTTTTTTCTTTCTCATGCGGAATTTTTTACTTCCACTCCCAGCTTTCCCAGAGAGCTGGTACAAGAGTGGTCGTGATGAGAATAGGGCAGGAATTAGAATCAGAATCAGATGGTGGAATTCCTGGAGGCATTCTGGCCAATGTTTCCCACATAGGGCTAGTTTCTAGCTACCACGGTTGTGGCAAATGCATGCACATGGATGTCTCTGAGTGAGGGAATGAATTCTACAGAATGCCCCTTAGCTACATAGAAACAAGGATCAACTCTCCATCTGAGGAGGGGCCACGTAAGCATCTTGTGGAGTTGCCATCTGGGATCACCTGCTATTATTCTGAGTCCACAAGCATTTTAGCAAAGAAGCATCGAGGAAAGAAAGGACATGCTGACCATGATCCTCAGCAATGGCTGCATGGCTCCGGTTCATGCAGGGTTAAATAAACGGCCACTTCAGTGGCTCACTACCTAATCCTGGTCTCCAGGCTATCAGAGAAGGGGATTTCATATAAGGTTTCATAGGTCAACCATTTATTTATCGTTTTGCTGTCTTACATCAGAACATAAAAATATATATGCATTTTTATTTACCAAAATACACACATTTTATTTCTTTGAGCATGAGTGACATTCTATTTCTACATTTCAAATGGTATGTAGACTAAAACACATTTGACATGGCCTGGTCTGGAAATACACTTACCTGGCAATGCACTGGCTGATCTTCTGACCTACAGAAAGGGTTCCAATTAAGGCTACCTGATCTCTGTGACAGACACAATAACGGTCCCCCAAGGTGTGCACATCCTAATTCTCAGGCCTTTCATGGCAAAACAGATTTTATGGATGTGATTATTAACGACTTTAAGATAGGGAGATTATGCTGGATTATCCAAGTGGGCCCAATCTAATCACTCTGGTCCTTACAAATGGAGAGCCTTTCCTGACTATGGAGAGAGAGACGTGACGACAGAAGAATGGTAAGAGAGATACAACTGACGATCAGAGAATGACTAGAGATATGCTTTACAGATGGAAGAGGAAAAGGGCCATGGGCCAAGGTGTGCAGGCAGCCTCGACAGCTGGAAAACTCAAGGAAATGGATTCTCCTCTAGAGCCCCCAGGAGGAAACACAGCCTGGCAAAACATTGATTTCAGCCCACTGACACCCGTGTCCAACTTCTGACCTCCAGAGCTGTACGAGTTCAACACTGAATCAGTGCTCCTCACTTGTTTCTTCCTTGTCCTTCTGACTCCTTATTCTATATAATTCCTCTTTTGTTTCACTCCCTCATCCTGTCTCTTTAATTTTACTTTCTGCTTTGTCCCTGCCCTTCCGTTTCTCAACACTCTGTCTCCTTCCCTGTCCTCCTCTCCCACTTCCACCTTTCTTACATTTGACCTTCACTTCCCTGTTTTAGTCTCCTAATCTCTCTGCTCACCATTGTCAACCCTCCGCTTTCACATTTACTGGAATTTTTAGATAAACTGAACTTTTGGCAATCTACCCCAACTGGTGTAGGGTGCAGAAGGGAGAGACAGGAAATAGCCTGGGTAACAGGATATTAGTAAAGGAATGTCTTCCCCCCTCCAACTTCAAGCATGAATAATCATAACGCTAATAGGCAAAGGGGGAGCAAAAGTATTTTTCATTCAGTTCTCTGAGTATATTGACAAATAGAAATAATTTTAGAGACCAAATTATTTGAATGAATGGCAAGGTAATTTATTAGACATTAATTTTGGTTTGTACTTAGTACTTTAGGAATCTCACTCGAAGGAATGAATGCTCTCCTGATTTTTTTTTTTTTTTTTGCGGTACGCGGGCCTCTCACTGTTGTGGCCTCTCCCGCTGCAGAGTACAGGCTCCGGACGCGCAGGCTCAGCGGAGCGGGCTCACGGGCCCAGCCGCTCCGCGGCATGTGGGATCTTCCCGGACCAGGG
>NW_006773723.1:1645026-1672962 GCF_000442215.2 Lipotes vexillifer
CGGGCCTCTCACTGTTGTGGCCTCTCCCGTTGCGGAGCACAGGCTCCGGACGCGCAGGCTAGCGGCCATGGCTCACGGGCCCAGCCGCTCCGCGGCATGCGGGATCCTCCCGGACCGGGGCACGAACCCGTGTCGCCTGCATGTGCAGGCGGACTCTCAACCACTGCGCCACCAGGGAAGCCCTCCTGATTTATCTTTAAAAGGTCATTCCCTTGCTGCCCTAGCCTCAGAGGTTAAAAACAAAGGTAGTCAGACACATGGAAAACAACCACCTATGTATGCTTTTGTTTGAGCTGTTGGAAGGGTGCATGCTGGGAACTCCCTGGTGGTCCAGTGGTTAGGACTCCATGCTCTTATGCCCAGGTTCAATCCCTGGTCGAGGAACTAAGACCCCACAAGCCATGCGGCATGGCCAGAAAAAAAAAGAAAAAAAGATGTGTGCTGAAATTTTAGGAAGAGAAGTACCCCCATCATGAGGGGCCTCTAGACTAAAAACAGGTTGGAGAGTTTTGGGGGGCAGTTCCCAGAGTAGCCCAGACTTGTGTCCCCACAGAGGAGAGGCTCTGGTGAGATAGCACTTGGATGCCTTGGTGACAAAATTAAGTCAGGACTTTGTAGACATTAAGATTCCTGGGCCCACATCTGGCCCCTCAAAGTAACCACACAGGGTTGGACACTGAGACCTCAGGAGCAACCAGGGGACAAAGACATAAACCCTTGCAGACCCCTTATAATCTGAAGAAGGGGAAGGACTCTCAACACCCGGCTGAAGTGAAATTTCTTGCTATCCTGTTAAACTGCAGCTCTAAGCCAAAGTTTAATTTAGAACACACCATCAAGAGACTTCCCCCAGATCTTTTCCCAAATGTCATTCTTTGCAGGCTTCCTAGACCACCCTGCCTAGGACTGTTAACACCCTCCACCTCACGCTTCCTATCTTCCTTCTCTGCTTTTTCTCCTTAGTACCTTTTTATTTTTCTCCCACACCACAAGGCCTAAGATTTTTGTCTGTTTTGTGCCCTGAATTCCCATTGCTTAAAAGAGTGCCTGACACATGGTAGACAGTTGGGGCGTATTTGTTAAATGAGTAAATTTTTAACCTGTGTCATAGAATAAAGAAATTCCTACCTGCTAGAAATGCGGAAGCTGCTAGAATCCTTAGTTTTTAGCGATGCTTAGCATATTAATAGCAAAATTAATTAATTTAATTAATAGAAAAATTAATACATTAGCTTGGCACCCAATCAAACCTCTGGCTCTATTTCAGAGTTATCTTTTCTTTTTAATTTCATCAGCCAGCCATCCCTTACTCCCCACTGATAAGAAGGCGAATGTCCATTTCCAGGCAACAGTCCTTCTCGAGGCAGAGAAAGACCTTTATTCAAGAAACACAAGTCCTCCTCTCCAAAACCCCTCTTCTTCCAGCCTGCAGCCCCTCCTAAGCACCTAAGTAATAGTCATCTTCATACTATTCCTGAGCAGTTCTAGACCACAAAGGGCCAGAAATTTAGATTCAGTCACGTATAACCAGTTTCTGTAAAACAAAGTCATTTCCAAATTGTAGGTGGCTCAAGTTAGCAGTGATTTCCGGAACTACATCTTAGAGTCAGCATTTACATCTGTGCTTCGCACAGTGCTAAAAATGAAGAGACTAATAAATACCTGTTGATTAATTCTCACAACATATACCATTTCTGAGAAAAGTCTTGCTCCAAAAGGGGACTCAAACATGCTCAGTGCCAAAATGTGATACAATTTTCTGGAATTTTCATGCTCTTCCAGGGCTGTCCCCAGGAAGCAAAACTAAATTCCCAGAATCATGTCAGCAGTTACAGGACAGCGGTTAACACATTCTGCTCACAGCTGAGCTGCCAACGGAGCTTTCTCAGAGCTGAAAATCTGATTATCAGCTTCTCCAATGCCTGAGAACCCCCAGGCACATCCCTGTTCCCAGGGCCAGGAAGAAGGATCTTACCTGGGAGGGTGTTTTCTTCTTACTTCTGAGTAATCTGCTCTGGTACCCAAATATCTCCACTCCTGAGATGTCCAGATTCACCTCCTCTCAAAGTTTCATCTACGACATGCTTTCTTTTCTGGTGAAGAATAATTGGGGGAAATTTTTTAGTACAGATATTCTCTTTGGGAATGAAATTCCAAAATTTTCTTTAATTTTTTTAGAATGATCTATTTGGGCATGTATACACACTATTTACTAAACTGATATTTTCAAAATTATTATAATTGCAAAAAGCAATATTTTAAAGCTAACCTAGATTAGCTTTATAAAAGTAAAAAATGAAAGCCACCAAGCAATGAAAAGTATTGCCTATATACTGATTAACTTATTAGCATAATAATTTTCTATAAAATGCCTTCATTTCAGAAGTTTATTGTATTTAGCATGGAATTTATTTTTTTAGCTCAATATATAGCATACTAGGAAATTTAATTTTCAGCTACCAAAACCTGAAAGATACATGTTATTCTGAATAAGAGGGTAAAGCTTTAATAGATTTTAAAATGATTCACTTCCCTGCTTATCTCCTGCTTTTCTTAGTTCTCTCTCTTACCTCTTCTCAGCACACCCCATCCCCCAAGCTAAAGGATTTGAAAGGAGGTGGAAAGTGTTGGGTTTTAGGATCACAGGTGCATTTGTATTTGGAAAAACATGATTCATTTTTTCATAAATTAAAAATCTGTTGAATGAACAATAATAACCAACAGTCACCATGCTCAGGCCCTGACACTGTCCTAAGAGCTTTATATTAGCTTTATATATTTAATATTTACATATTCACTTAATGCTCACAACAACCTGTGGGACAAGTACTATCAGCATTATTAGTCCCCATTTTTCAGACAATCTAAAACAGAAAGATGAAGTAACTTGGCCACGATCACCCAGTTAGTGAGGGGTAGAGCAGGCTGGTCCTCAAGTCCATGATATTAACAGCTGCACTCACTATATTGCCTCTCCACAATGATCTTATATTTCCAACTACACTTGTCCTTCTTGAAAACGAACCTTCTACGCCTCCCTGCTCAGGTCCTTCCCAGGGTTCTTTTATTTTCAAAAGAACTGTCACTCCTGTCACTCCTTTTATTATCTACCTTTCTCTTCAACTGCCCTTTGCCGCTCAAGAAGATTCCTCTAGGGAATGGCCCTTACTTAATTCCCAGTGACTTCCTCAAGTAAATCCTCGAAGACTCAAAATCCTCAAATTCCTCAAGAGCAAATTCCTGAAGGCTTCCTCTGTGCCCTCCTCCTTCCCCTACTACCTGCAGCACCTGCTTCCTTGGGAAGCCCGTGTGCCTTTCGTAGGGCTACCTGTCACTTCTCTTGCCTGACCAATAACTGCAACGTTAATCAAGTGAGCGAGAGGTTGGATTTTTTTTTTCTTCAGGGTTTTTTTAGTCTGTGTTAATCATACAAATATTCATGTATACAGTCAGGAGAAACTGCCTCATCTTCGTCGCCTCCCAGGCACCAGGAGGTCCCACCGCAAACAGCCAGCCAGCTTGCTTGCTGCCACACCACTGTCCAGACGGACAGGGCAGCTACAGCTGCTCCAGCAGTCACCCAAGGAGACAGAGAAAAGGCGAGGCAGGGTGGGGCGGGGAGTCAGCTTGCAGTGCTGGGCCCTGGCAACGCCACCACCCTCTCCCTCTGGGGCTCACATTGAATCTGGGGAGGGGTTTATCCTTATGCCCACTTCCCACCTGGGCCACCCTTGGGTCACACCAGCTGTATTGGTGAGGTTCTCTCCTGGCTGGAAGTGCCTTTGATGGACGTTAGGTAACAGCCAGTCCTTGCGGGTGGAAGAGAAGGCTGTTTCTTGTAGAAAAATGCCCCCAATTCAACTGTCCCCATGGCAAAAAGAAGAAAAGCAGGCACGCGTGCACACACATCCACGCACACCTCACTCCGTGCAGGCAGACAGGTTCCTCCCCAGCCTGAGCCCCTCTGCCTCCCCCGCTGGCCTCAGGTCCTTAAGGATGCTGCCTGCCTCACCTCGCGGGTGCCAGACACTGGTGGTCCTGCCCAGAGGCAGCCTGCCACTTGGTAAAGAGTCCAAGAGGAACAGACTACTGGGGCTGAGAGGGTAGCCTCTGCTGGCCCACTAGGCAGTGGAAAAGAGGGGCTCTAAGGACTTGCTCAGAGCCCACACCAGCGAGAAGAGGCAGGACGAATGGTATTAAGGGCCGCCAGGCCCTGGGAGGACCACGGACTCCTTCCGCCCCTACTCCGCGGCTGGCGCTCGCTCTGGCCTCTGCAAGGAGCGCACCGCTCCAAAGATGTGCACAGAACGGGTTTGTTCTTGGGAGGGAAGCCAACGTGCTTGGGACAATTACCTTGCCAGGTGAGACTGCCTAAAAGCAAGGGGAGGAGCAGAATCCTTGTGGCAGGCCCAGACCCACTGACGGGGACCTGTGAAGCCACTGCTGCATAACGGCGGGCAGCCCCCCTGGGAAAAGGGGAAGGGGCACCTAGTGTGGGGGAGATGAGGAAGCCCGGAGACCAGCGGGTGTAAAGCCTCCCATGATCCTGCAGGGGCAGCTAGAGATGTGATGCTTTGAGGGCTATCCAGTGAGCAGAACAGTTGGGCATGTGTGGGCTCCAGGGTGGTGGTGTCCCTGGAGGTTGGCAGCAACAGTGGCACCAGTCTGGGCCCTATAGGGCCCTCAAACAAAAAGCCATCGTGAGCCCCTGGCTTGGACCTGTGGTGGCCTGGGCACCTGGCAGGGACTCCCCTCTGCTCTGCTGGGAATGGGGTGCTCTGTGTGTGCACAGAAAGTAGGTGCTCCAGTGTGAGCTCTAGTCCGGCCCCAGCCCCAGCGGCACTGCCCTTGCAGCAGGCAGGCTCCACCCTCCCCCGGGGCTTCTCCAGTGGACCAATGTTTACACCCCCTTTTATTTGGGGGGAGGTGGGGAGGCAAAGGCAGAATTTCATACAAGCTTTTCTCTCACAGTCAAGCTTGAAAAACATAACCGTCTCAGAAGTAGACGAGGAGGGAGGAACAACACGCGTTTTGGGAACTCAGACACCCAGACAGAGCCAGACAGGCAGGCACACCCAGGCCACATGACCCCTGCGGCCAATCAGCGAGCTGGACTCCCTGCTGTCTCACAGCCGGGGGAGGCGGGATGGGGGTGTGGCAACAGGCAGGTGACCCAGCAACTGCACCCTAGATCCGTATCCCCGGCTAGCAAACGAACCAAGACTCGAGGGAAGGAGGGGGGAAGGGAGGAGGGACTTTGCATACTACTGTATCTTTGGCAGACAGCTGTTCTGGCCTGGTCTGAGCTTCCCGTGGAGATATCCACATCTCAACCTGCTCGGAACACACAGGATGCCAGTAGGGCCACCTGTCCCAGGGAGCAGCCAGCCAATCAACCTGTGCTCCGGCTGGGCTGTGCCTTGCTCGCCACCTCCCAATAGCTAAGCATCCTGCCCAGCGAGGGGGTCCTTTCATTCCCAGCAAAATGTGGTCTCCAAGATCACGCAGTCAGTAAGTGTGGCCCTTCCCCATGGCAAATTCCCCATCTGGGGCTCCATTTTCATACCTTAACAGCTCAGCCTCCACCAACAGGCTGCGAAAACACCACGAAGGACAACTGGAGGGAAACACAGAGAAGGGAGTTGTGTGACAACAGAGAAGCAGGGGACACCTTCACATTCGCCTGCTGCACACTCACTGGTGAGCTGCACCAACACCCGTGTGTGTGTGCACGCAGCACGCACATATACACAGCACAGAGGCACTGTTCCCAGATTGAATGGGGAGCCGCTGTGTACCAAGAATCCAAAAGAGCAGTAAGCGTGATGGCGTTTCTCTCCGCCAAGAGAAACGTGGAAGGAAAGCAATTTGAATTGTTACGAGTGCGTGCAGGAGGTCACCTCTCGGCCTCACAAACTCCCACGTCACCTGAGATCTGTCCTCCAGGCTTCCTCTGCTGTGGCCACACAGGGAAGTTTGGTCTTCAGAGAGGTTCTGATGCTAACAAGCCACGGGGTTGACGAATACAAATGTCAAAGGTGTATATCAACAGAAGATTAAAGAGAAAAGAAGAGGAAAAGCGTGATAACCCATAGGCTGATGCCATTAAAAACAAATGGGGTCAGAGTCTTGTGGAATCAGGTGGCACGGCAGGTGTCCTCCTATAGCACCTACCCACAGAGTCCCCAAGCAGGCCGTGCCAGCTTTGAACCTGAATTGCTTCCAGAGCAAGCAGCTATTCTATACACAGAATGTTATCCCTACCTAAAAAAATAAAAGTGGGGGAAAAAATTAACATGTGCTCAAAACTACAAGCTGTCTGTAGGCAAAATAATTTTTGTTTAAAAAGACGGCTTTTTCCCCATTTTAAACATTTTTTTCCTTCCCGAGCGCCCTAATGACTTGTTAGACTGACGCCTAATAAACAAAACCCAAAGTGGCTGCATGGATTTCTTCTTGGTAGCCTTAACACCACTCCCACCACTCAGCATTCACACACACACACGCTGAGTTTACTCAAAACTAGTCTTTCTGATTCTTCCTCTTCTTCCAGGATGGGGGTCAGAGCCACGGGTCCCTGCGATGTGGTCTGCAATCCAGAGGAACCCCTTGCCCTCCCCTCCCAGAGTCAAGCCTTGTGTCTTTCGTTAATTTTTCTTCTTGGTGACACCCGTTTAAGACTGACTGAAGGGGTAAGGCCCGTGGAGCCCCTTACTGTAAGTCACTACTGATAAGTTGTTTGCGTGACTGCTGGGGGACAGATTTACAAAGTTCTGGGAGAATCTACTCTCATCTTGCTCGGTTTGGTCAGGCGCGGGAGCCCATGTGTTTTTGCTGATCGAGTCGAACCCAGAACCCCCAGGGTCTTTTGTTTTCATCTGACTGTCGGTTCTTTTGGGGAGAGGCAAACGGGGTGAAGTTTCCTTCTACCTTGCGATATGGCTGTGTGTGGAACTCCGTTTCAAAAGATGCCAGCTGCTGTGCTACTCCCAGAAGTCCACCCGCCTCCACACTGAGAATGACCCAGATGACATCTTCAGAGTAGAGTCCTGTAGCAGTGCACATCCGCCACTGTCCCTGATCCATACCTGCTCTGCTAGGGCTGCACATCTGGGCACTGACATCTGCAATCTGCTGGGGTTTTAGCAATCTCACCAACACCACGTTCACATGTCCAAGTTGGTCTCCCCTGACATATTTAAGACAAACCCCTGGAGGCCAGGCCTCTGCCCCAGAATGTTGGATCCACCATGTTTTTATATATTGAGCATAAGGGGATATCAACTCCCGTTCTCCTATGGTGACATCTTCAACAAAGGACACAGACAGCACACTGATGTTTGGGCTCTCAAAGTCATAATAGGCGCCAATTGCTCCTTGTAGGTTCCAGCTGGTCATGTCCAGGAAGAAGGCGCAGCCGGCCAGGTTGAACTGGAAGCCGAGCAACCGCTGTAACTTGGAGATGAGCACGTCCTTGTCGGCGGTGCCCAGGCAGCTGAACTTCTGCATCAGCCCAGGGTCCGGGCCCACGTCCATGCCGTCCGTGGCTGGGGCCGGACACTCGCTTCCCTGCCTCCTCACAACTGGGCCGCTACCGCGCTATCGGACCCGGGGACCGCGAGCGGGGCCGCTGCTAGCTGGCGCCACGACCCTGCTCCTCCGGGGTAGGCCCCAGGCCTCTCACCGCCCGTAGGGATAAACTCACTCAGCCACGGACTCACTCTCGCGCTGCCCGCCCCTCCTCCACAGCGCCGACACCCCGCCGGGCCACCTCTCACTTCTCCCCTGCCTCCACCTCAAGGTGGATTTTTTTTTTAATTTAAAAAGTGATTCTAGAGTAGTCGGTATTGGTAAACAGCTGTGACTTTTAAATTCTGATAAAGTTCCTGCCACAATTTTCTAGGATGTGTAGATAGTGTTAAGCAAACTTAATATGTTTTTTAATAACAAACAAACATATGTGTGGTGCTTACTATGTGCCAGACCCTATTCTTAGTGTAGTGCTTAATATAGATTGACTCATTTAATCCTCACAGCAACCCTATGAGGTAGGTACTATCATTTCCCATTTCACAGATGGGAAAATTGGAGACATTAACTCGTGCCATTAATAACAGAAGAAGCAGCATTTGGACTCAGGTAGTCTAGCTCTCCCATCTATCTGCTTAATTACTACACTACCCTGGTGCCCTAAGACATATGTGAATTCTGCAAAGTCAGAAACAATACTTATTTAATGTCAAAACAGAGTTTACCCTCAGTATATTCTAACTTATCCCCTCCCCACTAAAAGTGAATACATAGGTCTGTAAATCCAAGTTAATATATCCTGTTCCATTATTCTGATTCCATAAGATTGGAATGAGAACCTTTGCTATTATATATAAAAATAAGGCATTTCAATACCACTCATACAATGAGATGTACAATCTTTTCATGACTTCAAATGTTATCTGTTCATAATAAAAGTGAAATTATACTCAATTTCTCCATTGTACAAAATAAGGTACAAATTGTAAAATTTCTATTAGTAAAAATATACCATTACTTATGTCCGACTATTAAATTAGCAATCCTTTATTATTTCTTCATAGTACAAAGGAAGTACAACTTAGCAAACTTTTACTTTTTCTAAAGGAATTTTATCTGCAACCATTTAAAATAAATGTGTGTGTGTGTATGTATATGTATATATACTGTAGCAAATTGTTTTGCTTTTTTCCTACATCAATTTTCCACTGTCAGAAGCACAGTACCCTCCACACTCTGGATCTACCTGTGCTTTATTTCTCCCTCTGGTACTCACCACTGTTGAACCTACTCTATATGTTATTTACGGTCAATTTACTGTCTGCCCCTTCAGAATGTGTGCTCCATCAGAGTAGGGATTTGTCTGTTTTGTTTACCGCTACGTCTCCAGCACTAGAACAATGCCTAACACATAGTAGAGAGTAAATAAAAGGCTGTTAAAGGAATATGAATCTCTGAAGAAAATCTCCCTGCAACATCCTCCCCCTCCCTGCCCCACCCCCCAAATCATACCTTTGGGGAAGATACTGTGTGAACAAAATGAGAGCTCTACTTTCCCTGAGTGTGAAAGACTGCAAGTGAGTTTGCAGAGGCTTATGGAGCCCTGGGAAGTGGATGGGTCAGTCTTGCCATCTCCCTGTAGTACAAATGGCTCCTGTTAACCTGCTTAATGGAGGTGGGGAGCTGGGGGTTAGTCTCATTAAGAGCTTTCGAGGTAGTGATTTGGCATATAATTCAGGATTTAGTGTGACTTAATAATATAGTCAATTCTCATTATCACAGATTCTATATTTGCAAATTTGCCTACCTGCTAATATTTATTTGTAACCCCCAAATCAACACTCAGGGTGCTTTTGTGGTCATTCACAGAGATATACAGAACAGCAAAAAATTCCAGTTGCCCAGAGTACCTGCTCCCAGCTGAGACTGACAAGACAACATTCTTTTTGTTTCAGCTTTCTTACTGTAAACAAGCGCCACTTGTTTTTGCACTTTTGTGCTTTTTGTTGGTAATTTCACTATTTAAAATGTTTAAAAGCATAATGCTGCCTAGTGTTCCTAAGTGCAAGAAATTATGATGTGCCTCATGGAAAAAATATGTATGTTAGATAAGCTTCTTTCAGATATGAGTAATAGTGCTGCTGGGCATGAGTTCCATGTTACTGGATCAGTAGTAGGCATTAAATAAGGTGTCCTTACAGAAACATACGTAAAACAAGGTAGTGTACTGATCACTTAATGATGAAAACGTTGTGAAAAGAGGCTCAAGGGAACTTAACCCTGTATTTACCCCAGAAGCAATAGTTCCGTATTCGCTAAATCACTGTTTGCGGTGACTTCTATAGAACCTAACTAGCACGCATAACAAGAATCAACTGTAGCTCCCCTGGAGTTCTCCAGAATGGTTCCCTTTCTGACTCTGGAAACATCATCTCTGTGCTTTCTCACAAATAACCTTCCTGGACACAGTAAATACTTACAGAAAGCCATGGATGAGGAATCAGTAAACCTGAATTCATCCCTCCTCCCCCAGTTCGGAGGGTCATTCTGAGGAAATTATTTAACCTTTCTTGGTAGAGCCTTGTGATCTGCAAATGGTTTCCTTAATTGAAAGGAAGAGCGTGAAAGTCCTTTCATGTTGATATGTGTAAGGTATTTTTCCAAGTTGAACAACGGCTTTTTCCTTCAGATCTCAGGGCATCTTGGCAGCATTTTCGTGGAGCTCCATTGTTAACAAATTTCAGGAACTTGATATTCGGGTTCGAGAGATGAAAAGACAGTTCCCTTGAATAAGCCAACACTTTCCTACTCCCAGAATGTCCTGGTCATCACTGAACCTTGCCTGACATCAGAAACTGCCTTTCAACCTCCCTTCTCCTAGGGAGCAGTCCAGCATCCAGTCCCTCTAACTCAAGTGTCTAACTGGCGACAAGTAGTGCCAAGCAAGGAGTCCTGGCTGGTGACTCAGGAGATCTGAACTCTCATCTGCCGTTGTTCAACTTTGTTACTGAAGGTAAGTCATTTCACATCTTTGGGCATCAGCCCCTTCATTTAAAAGCAACTGTTACAAGCCTCTTAGATAGCCTCATCCACCAGAGGGCAGACAGCAGAAGCAAGAAGAACTACAATTCTGCAGCCTGCGGAAGGAAAACCACATTCACAGAAAGATAGACAAAATGAAAAGGCAGAGAACTCTGTAACAGATGAAGGAACAAGATAAAACCCCAGAAAAACAACTAAATGAAATGGAGATAGGCAACCTTCCAGAAAAAGAATTCAGAATAATGAGAGTGAAGATGATCCAGGACCTCGGAAAAAGAATGGAGGCAAAGACCGAAAAGATGCAAGAAATGTTTAACAAAGACCTAGAAGAATTAAAGAACAAACACCTAGAAGAATCAAAGAACAAGCAAAGAGAGATGAACAATACAATAACTGAAATGAAAAATACACTAGAAGGAATCAATAGCAGAATAACTGAGGCAGAAGAACAGATAAGTGACCTGGAAGACAGAATGGTGGAATTCACTGCCACAGAACTGAATAAAGAATGAAAAGAAATGAAGACAGCCTAAGAGACCTCTGGGACAACATTAAACAAAACAACATTCACATTATAGGGGTCCCAGAAGGAGAGGAGAGAGAGAAATGACCCAAGAAAATATGTGAAGAGATTATAGTCAAAAACTTCCCTAACATGGGAAAGGAAATAGCTACCCAAGTCCAGGAAGTTCAGAGAGTCACAGGCAGGATAAACCCAAGGAGAAACACACCAAGACACATAGTAATCAAACTGACAAATATTAAAGACAAAGAAAAATTATTGAAAGCAACAAGGGAAAAATGACAAATAACATACAAGGAAACTCCCATAAGATTAACAGCTGACTTCTCAGCAGAAACTCTACAAGCCAGAAGGGAGTGGCACGATATACTTAAAGTGATGAAGGGGAAAACCCTACAACCAAGATTACTCTACCTGGTAAGGATCTCATTCACATTAAACAGAGAAATCAAAAGCTTTACAGACAAGCAAGAGCTAAGAGAATTCAGCACCCCCAAACAATCTCTACAAACAAATGATAAAGGAACTTCTCTAAGTGGGAAACACAAGAGAAAAAAAAGGACCTACAAAAGCAAACCCATAACAACTAAGAAAATGGTAATAGGAACTTACATATCGATAATTACCTTAAACATGAATGGATTAAATGCTCCAACCAAAAGACACAGGCTCGCTGAATGGATACAAAAACAAGACCCATATATATGCTGTTTACAAGAGACCCACTTCAGACCTAGGGACACATACAGACTGAAAGTGAGGGGACGGGAAAAGATATTCCATGCAAAAGGAAATCAAAAGAAAGCTGGAGTAGCAATACTCATATCAGATAAAATAGACTTAAAAATAAAGAATGCGACAAGAGACAAGGAAGGACACTACATAATGATCAAGGGATCAATCCAAGAAGAAGAGAAAACAATTATAAATATATATGCACCCAACATAAGAGCACTTCAATACATAAGGCAACTGCTAACAGCTATAAAAGAGTAACACAATAACAGTGGGGGAGCTTAACATTACACCAATGGACAGATCATCCAGAGAGAAAATTAGTAAGGCAACACAAGCTTTAAATGAGACAACAGACCAGATAGATTTAATTGACATTTATAGGACATTCCACCCAAAAACAGCGTATTACACTTTCTTCTCAAGTGCACAAGGAACATTCTCCAGGATAGATCACACCTTGGGTCACAAATCAAGCCTTGGCAAATTTAAGAAAACTGAAATCAAATCAAGCATCTTTTCTGACCACGTCTTTTCTATGAGATTAGAAATCAATTACAGGGAAAAAAACGTAAAACACACGAACACATGGAGGCTAAACAATACGTTACTAAATAACCAAGAGATCACTGAAGAAATCAAAGAGGAAATCAAAAAACACCTACAGACAAATTACAATGAAAACACGATGATCCAAAACCTATGGGATGCAGGAAAAGCAGTCCTAAGAGGGAAGTTTATAGCAATACAAGCCTACCTCAAGAAACAAGAAAAATTTCAAATAAACCACCTACCTTACACCTAAAGGAACTAGAGAAAGAAGAACAAACGAAACCCAAAGTTAGTAGGAGGAAAGAAATCATAAAGATCACAGTAGAAATAAATGAAATAGAAACAAAGAAAACAATAGCAAAGATCAATAAAACTAAAAGCTGGTTCTTTGAGAAGATAAACAAAATTGATAAACCTTTAGCCAGATTCATCAAGAAAAAGAGGGAGAGGACTCAAATCAATAAAATTAGAAACGAAAAAGGAGAAGTTACAACAGACACTGCAGAAATACAAAGCATCCGAAGAGACTACTACAAGCAACTCTATGCCAATAAAATGGACAACCTGGAAGAAACGGACAAATTCTTAGAAAGGCATAACCTTCCAAGACTGAACCAGGAAGAAATAGAATATATGAACAGACCAATCACAAGCACTTAAATTAAAAATTTTCCAACAAACAAACGTCGAGGACCAGATGGCTTCACAGGTGAATTCTATCAAACATCTAGAGAACAGCTAACACTCATCCTTTTCAAACTCTTCCAAAAATTTCAGAGGAAGGAACACTCCCAAACTCATTCTATGGGTCCACCATCACCCTGACACCAAAACCAAAGATACTACAAAAAAAGAATATTACAGACCAATATCACTGATGAATATAGATGCAAATATCCTCAACAAAATACTAGCAAACAGAATTCAACAGCACAGTAAAAGGATTATATACCATGATCAAGTGGGATTTATCCCAGGGATACAAGGATTCTTCAATATATGCAAATCAATCAATGTGATACACCATATTAACAAACTGAAGAAGAAAAAACATATGATCATCTCAATAGATGCAGAAAAAGCTTTTGACAAAATTCAACACCCATTTATGATAAAAACTCTCCAGAAAGTGGGCACAGAGGGAACCTACCTCAACATAACAGAG
Source organism: Lipotes vexillifer (assembly GCF_000442215.2). Taxonomy (NCBI): domain Eukaryota; kingdom Metazoa; phylum Chordata; class Mammalia; order Artiodactyla; family Lipotidae; genus Lipotes; species Lipotes vexillifer. The sequence continues at coordinate 1,658,574 of NW_006773723.1, forward strand.
GCCATATAGGACAAACCCACAGCAAACATCATTCTCAATGGTGAAAAACTGAAAGCATTTCCTCTAAGATCAGGAACAAGACAAGGATGTCCACTCTTGCCACTATTATTCAACATAGTTTTGGAAGTCCTAGCCACGGCAATTAGAGAAGAAAAAGGAATACAAATTGGAAAAGAAGTAAAACTGTCACTGTTTGCAGATGACATGATACTATACATAGAGAATCCTAAAGATGCCACCAGAAAACTACTAGAGCTAATCAGTGAATCTGGTAAAGTTGCAGGATACAAAATTAATGCACAGAAATCTCTTGCATTCCTATACACTAACAACAAAAGATGAGAAAGAGAAATTAGGGAAACAAACCCATTACCATTGCAACAAAAAGAATAAAATACCTAAGAATAAACCTACCTAAGGAGGTAAAAGACCTGTACTCAGAAAACTATAAGACAGGCTTCCCTGGTGGCACAGTGGTTAAGTCCACCTGCCACTGCAGGGGACACGGGTTCGAGCCCTGGTCCAGGAGGATGCCGTGGAGCAACTAGGCCCATGCACCACAGCTACTGAAGCCTGCGTGCCTAGAGCCGTGCTCCACAACAAGAGAGGCCACCACGATGAGAAGCCCATGCACCACAGTGAAGAGTGGCCACCGCTCGCTGTAACTGGGGAGGGCCCACGCACAGCAACAGAGACCCAACGCAGCCAAAATAAATAAATAAAATTTTTAAAAAACCTGTAAGACACTGATGAAAGAAATCAAAGATGACACAAACAGATGGAGAGATATACCATGTTCTTGGATTGGAAGCATCAATATTGTGAAAATGACTATACTATACTACCCAAAGCGAACTACAGATTGAATGCAATCCCTATCAAATTACTAGTGGCATTTTTTACAGAACTAAAACAAAAACTCTTAAAATTTGTATGGAGACACAAAAGACCCCGAATAGCAAAAGCAATCTTGAGAAAGAAAAACAGAGCTGGAGGAATCAGACTCCCTGACTTCAGACTATACTACAAAGCTACAGTCATCAAGACAATATGGTACGGGCACAAAAACAGAAATATAGATCAATGGAACAGGACAGAAAGCCCAGAGATAAACCCACGCACCTATGGTCAACTAATCTATGACAAAAGAGGCAAGGATATACAATGGAGAAAAGACAGTCTCTTTAATAAGTGGTGCTGGGAAAACTGGACAGCTACATGTAAAAGAATGAAATCAGAACACTCCCTAACACCGTACACCAAAATAAACTCAAAATGGATTAAAGACCTAAATGTAAGACCAGACACTATAAAACTCTTAGAGGAAAACATAAGAATAACACTCTTGGACATAAATCCCAGCAAGATCTTTCTTGACCCATCTCCTAGAGTAATGGGGAAAAAAAAAAAATAAACAAATGGGACCTAATGAAACTTAAAAGCTTTTGTACAGCAAAGGAAACTATAAACAAGACAAAAAGACAACCCTCAAAATGGGAGAAAATATTTGCAAATGAGTCAACAGACAAGGGATTAATCTCCAAAATATATAAACAGCTCATGCAGCTCAAACAGCTCAAACAACCCAATTCAAAAATGGGCAGAAGACCTAAATAGACATTTCTCCAAAGAAGACATACAGATGGCCAAGAGGCACATGAAAAGCTGCTCAATAGCACTAAATTATTAGAGAAATGCAAATCAAAACTACAATGAGGTATCACCTTGCGCCAGTTAGAATGGGTATCATCAGAAAATCTACAAACAACAAATGCTGGAGAGGGTGTGGAGAAAAGGGACCCCTGTTGCACTGTTGGTGGGAATGTAAATTGATACAGCCACTATGGAGAACACTATGGAGGTTCCTTAGAAAACTAAAAATAGAATTACCATATGACCCAGCAATCCCACTAGTGGGCATATACCCTGAGAAAACCATAATTCAAAAAGACACAGGCACCCCAGTGTTCACTGCAGCACTATTTACAATAGCCAGGTCATGCAAGCAACCTAAATGCCCACTGACAGATGAATAGATAAAGAAGATGTGGTACATATATACAATGGAATATTACTCAGCCATAAGAAGGAACGAAACTGGGTAATTTGTAGAGACGTGGATGGATCTAGAGACTGTCATACAGAGTGAAGTAAGTCAGAAATAGAAAAACAAATATCGTATATTAACGCATATGTGTGGAACCTAGAAAAATGGTACAGATGAACCGGTTTGCGTGGCAGAAACAGAGACACAGAGGTAGAGAACAAACGTATGGACACCAAGGGGGGAAAGCGGGGGCAAGTGTTGAGGGTGGTGGTGGTGGGATGAATTGGGAGAGTGGGATTGACATGTATTCACTAATATGTATAAAATAGATAACCAATAACAACCTGCTGTATAAAAAATCATAAAATAACTTCAAAAATTCAAAAAAAAGAATGCAAAAACACTGTATTGCTAATAAAGAGAATGCCAAGCATTTACAAACACTACCAAATAAATAAATAAATGCAACTGTTATTAAATGCTGTATTAGATGACAACTATGGGACTGTCTGCCCCACACGTGTTTGCCTGTGGTCCAAAAAACATGGAAACCATACCAGTGGATGCGGAAAAGAAAGCAAACTTCTCTTTCCTCACCGTGCCCGTATCTGTTTGCTAGGGTTACCATAACGAAATACCACAGACTGGGTGGCTTAAACAAGTTTGTTTTCTCACCGTTGTGGAGGCAAGAGGTCCGAGACCAAGATGTCAGCAGGCTCGGTTTCTTCTGAGGCCTCTCTCCCGGGCTTGCAGGTGCGTGACTTCTTGCCGTATGTTCACATGGTCGCCTGTGTGTCTGGTGTCTCTCCCTCTCCCTATATCCTCATGAGGACACTAGCCAAAGTGGATGAGGACCCATGCTAACAACCCCATTTTAATTGTCTCTTTAAAGGCCCTATCTCCAAATACAGTCACATTCTGAAAGTTCGAGGTTCAATATAAGTGGGGGGGGCATACGTTAGCCCTCAACACAGGTCATCAATTTCTCAAAATCATGCCAGTTTTCAGTTTGCCGTATATTTGGACCATGAGTTCTTTATGAAGCTCTATGTACTTTTTTAGAGATTCCTAGTTTTGGTTTGCTTTCTGAGAAAAAGCAACATGCCTTTATCACATCCCTAAACTCTTCCTGGTCCTTCGTCACGTTCACTGTGAAGGAATCCATTTTCTTCTTCAAAGATCATCTTCCTAGAGCCCTCTGACCTCTTCTGTGTTTTCCTAATTCGTCCTGATTGCTTTCTTGGCTTGCTGCATCACTGTTAACCTGGGATTTACGTTGAGTTCCTGAGTTGGTCCCTTTCTTCCTTTTAAATCCTGGGTACTCCTCTTTCTTGGATTCTTGTTTTGATGAAGCACATCTGTGGCAGACATAGAGTTCTTGCTCCTAGACTGCCTTTCCAGAAAGGACTCACTGCCCAGCTGCAAGGACGATGGTTAACTGAGAGCCTCCTGGTGTTAATTTCTTCAGGATTCACCTCAGTTTCCTGGCCAAGGTTGTCAGCTTCTGACAAGGAGGCTGTATAAGGGCCTAGCCATTTCTGCCCCACTCAGAACTCCACTAAAGGGAAATCTGCTCTGCAGCTACCAAGGGGGCTGGCAGAGACTTTGTCAGGTCTGCGTCACTGTCTGATGGCTACCCCCACCCAATGCTGTGTCTTCCCCTTTTCTGTTCACGGATGTTACCGTCCAGTAAACTTGTACTCTGATTCTGTGTCAGCTTCTGCTTCCTGGAGAAAACGATCATTATAAGAACCTCAAGTAATATTTTTTTTAAAAATTTGTTTCAGAAAGGAATCATGGGATTTAAACTTTGAGACTTTGTGTGAATTATCTATTTGTCCTCCTATGTGATCGCTACTTTGATTGGTTATACAATTCTAGGTTCAAAATTATTTCCCCACAGAACTCTGAAGGCCTTGCTCTACTGTCTTCGAGCATCCAGTATTTCTGATAAGAAATCTGATCATAATCTGATTCTCATTCCTTTGTAGCCAGCCTGTTTTTTTGTTTGTTTTTTCCCCATCTATGAAAGCTTTGGGGGTTTCCTCTTTATCCTCAATGCTTTAAAATTCCACTAGGCTGTGTCCAGACACAGCTGTTTTTCATTCATCCTACTTGGATGGCCCTTTCAATAACTAGTGTCTTTCTTCCATTCCTTTCCTTAATTGTTTCTGTTTTCCCTTTCTGGAACTCTGACTAGATAGCCATTGTGTCTTCTGGGTCTATCCGCCATGCTTTTAGGTGTATATTTTCTGCTCTCTCTATTCTGGTGTCCTGGGAGATATTTTCCATTCTATCTCCTATAACTCGAAATCTGATCTTTGGCCATAATCAGTGTTATTTTTCACCTTAGCAATCACTCTTACGTTTTCAAGAAGTCAATTTTTCTCTCCTTGCCCCTTTTAATACCACCTTGTTCTGGTTCTTATTGCTGCAATATCCTCTTGGATGTCCCTGAGAATATCAATTAGCATTTTAAAAAGTGGTTTTGTATTATTCCTTGCATCATCTGTTTCCTCCTGGATCAGTTATTTTGTTTGTTCATCTTGGACTTTAAGTTGTTTTTGTTTCCTCTCAAATGTCTGGTAGACATATGTTCATATTCATGAATCAAGGACTACGTTGATCGGTGTTTGTAAAATGCCTGGGTCCTGGGGATAAGCAGGGTTTTTAATTTCTATGGTGCTGGCCCAAGATGCTCCAAACTGCCAACTTAATTGCAAGTGGGGTGGGGCAGCCTTTCTTTCTCTCCAGGTCTCTTATTATTAGGCTCTACTCTGCCTCTCTCCCCAGCCCTATACTCACCCCATAGGCTTTCCCCAGGCAAATCTACTCCGCTTAAGCAGTTCTCCAGGTAGCTCCAGCTGGGGCAAAGGCTGCAGCAGCTGCACATTGTTGTGGGCCTCTGACCTCTGAGCTGCTGCCTCTGTGACTGAAGCCTCTTCGGAGCTCCATGGGGAAAATAGTTGTTTCTGCAAGCTTCTAGAACGTGTATTCTGAGCTGTGATTTTCTCCATTTTGGGCCATGTATCTACTCAATCTCACTTGCTTTCCACAATCCCAGAAATTATTTTAAAGCTCAGGTTTGCTGATTGTACCTACTTTGTTTTCCATGTGGCAGGAGACTTTTTCTTCTTGTATATCTTTATCTTTCACTGGCATACTAGGAAAGAGGGATGCAATCATATGCGTCCAACCCTTCTCACTGTATGCTCACATGACTGGAAGAGAGGAGGCATCTCTCTGAGGCCTCTTTCATAAGGGCACTAATCCCATTCATAAGGGCTGTGACCTCATGACTTAATCACTTCCCATAGGCTCCACCTCCTAATACCATCAGTTGGGCATTAGGTTTTCAACATATCAATGTGGGGCCAGGCGGAGGGACTAAATATTCAATCTTCGGCAACAGACTAAGGGATAAAGGTCAGGAACTTTTAGGGTAGTGGGGATGGAGGGGTGCAGCACCATGTTTCCAACTGTGTGCACTAGAGAAGCAGAGAGAGAAGCTGAGAGGCACTGAGGAAAACCACAAGGAGGCTTAGTTACCACTCCTCCATGGTTTCCCTGGGACACTGCTGTATCACCGTAATATATGCCACTTGCTTACATTAGCTCTGTGTGGATTTCTATCACAAGAGGGCCAGAAACCAAGAAACATCTTGGCCCTCCTGGAACCCGTCACTCTTATCTGGCTGGCTGTTTTGGAAGAGGGTGCATTAGGAAGGGGTTACACCAAGGGGCCAGGATTCCGCCACAGTGCAGTGATGGCCACGGCAGTGACCTCTGCAGATAATAAACGCCTGACTTGCCACCCTACAAGATGAGACAGTACGAATAAAATGAAAGCCCTTTCCTCTTAGCCTAATTTACAAGGTTCTTTCCATAAACCTGGGGGAAGGGGTGCGACACATCTCCCCCGCCTCTCACAGAGATAGTATTTTTTTAACTCTTGGAGACACTATATAACTTCAAAGAGCTACCGGCTTGCTACGTGCGAAAAACAGCAAAATGTGCACTAGGAAACAAAAATAAAGCCCACCATTTCGTTCAAATAGTCTGTGCTTGCCCCACCCTCTAAATTTTTAACTCCTTTTAACCATGTTTGTGTGGCCTTAAGGAAGCCGCTTTCCCACTTAATGACTAGCCCTTTTCCCTAGCCTCGCATTTTCTCTTCCTTAACTCATCCTCACATTTTATTAAAAGTTTTGCTTTGGGGAGCTGTTACCTTACTTGGGGAGACTTAAGAACTAATTCTAAACCCTTTCCACAAATAAGATCAATAACTTCAAAATAAAAACTCAGTTAGCTCAAACCAACATTATGCCCTCTTGGTTGAAAGGCCCTTGAGGGCAGAACCCAAATCATTAGACGATTTTTTTGCTCTGCTGACAACCAAGAAGGGGTTTGTTAAATGAAATGTAAAATGGGAGCGGGCTCCAAAGAACCTTGTAAATAACTTCGTTCCCTCTGCATTGTCGGGCATGGCTGGCGTGGCTTAGTAACTGGGTGACTGCAACGTCTTCAAATACCTTCCAAGACCTGAGGAGCTGAGCCGCGGTAGACGCAGCCCCGCAACATTAACCAGCTTTGTCCTGGGAACTGCAGGCTTGACCTTGGGGCTCCCTCCCCACTTCCTACCTGGAGCCCGCGGGAACCGCCCCTCCTTTCCTCGGCTTTGCCCCGCGCAGTCCTCCTCGCCCGGCCACCGGCGTCCCGCCATTAGTGTTCGCGAACCTCTCAACATCTCGAAAGTTCGACAGGCGGCATCGGAAACCAAGCCTGGTGGCTCTCCGCCCTCGAGGTGTGGTATACTCTCGGCATTTGTGCTTGGGAGAACCCCAAAGTAGTAAAACTCTCTGATTTTGAAAACTAAGGGGACAAAAACGCCAAGACTGGAAGGAATCGTACCTACAGTACCTCTGATTCGTAGTCGGACGCTTCACCCTGCACCACGGACCCCTCACACGAGGGGTGAGGAGACATAAAGGTTACAGAATAGGGAAACCACACCCGACAGTAACTCCCCTAACACCGGGAGCAAAGAAAAGGTGCGACAGACACGCGGAGGAGTCTTGAGTCCTGACACGAGAGTTCGGAACTCGCTCCTGCCGCAGTCAGGCTCCGCGAGCCACAGCCGGGTAGTCTTTCTGCGCACGCGTAAAACAACATTCGGGCACGTACTCCCTTCGCGCCCCACGCCCTCCATTACGCATGCTCAGTTTCATCTCTGGCCAAGGGTTGAGCGCGCTCTGGTTCCTAGGTAGTGAATCTCAGGGGGCGGGGGCAGGGACCTTGCACGTCCCTTCGATAGCTCAGCTGGTAGAGCGGAGGACTGTAGTTAATGCCCTTAAGAGACATCCTTAGGTCGCTGGTTCGATTCCGGCTCGAAGGAGACAAGGACACTTTTGTCGCGCTTCCTAGGATTTATGGTCCTTTCCGCATAAGGATTTCTCTGATAATACATTACTTTCCAAAAAACAGGTCCAAACCCTTAACTCCCTCGGTGTGAATCTTTTGCGAATCCCGGAAACGGGGACATGCGGTCCGAGTTCTGAGCGAGCGGGTCCCTGAGTCTGCGCTCAGCGGGGAGGCTGCCGGGTCACGGCCTTCGCTTGTTTCCAAAGCGTCTTTGGCGTTTCCCAAACCCCTGAGTGCCGACACGGCTAAGCCGCGTCCCGGGCCAACGGCCGGCTCCCCGGGGACAGGACCCTGACCTGGTTCTCAGAGGCCGAGCAAGGTCGGCGATGCGAGCGCTCGGGGCGGCTGCCATGAGGAGCTGGGAGGTCCTCAAGGAGGATCTCGTGCCCAAGGAACCTGGGAATCACGAAGGCAACGCGGTAGAAGGCACACGAAGCCTAGAAAAATGACTAAACGTTATGAAGATGGGTTGAGAACGTAACCCCTCACTCCCTTCGATAGCTCAGCTGGTAGAGCGGAGGACTGTAGACTGGTATCCATAGTTATCCTTAGGTCGCTGGTTCGATTCCGGCTCGAAGGAGAAAAGGTGTTTTTTTTTTTTTTGTTACTTTGCCCTTAACCATGAAACAGGGACAAGAATGTGGTCAAGAATATTAATCTACGCTTCTAAACGCTCTGTTCTGTCTCTAGAGGAAGAGATAAGCAGCCGTGGCCAGCGGTGGGGGATTAGCTCAAATGGTAGAGCGCTCGCTTAGCATGCGAGAGGTAGCGGGATCGATGCCCGCATCCTCCAGCTTTTCTCGTGATCTCAAGCGGTCGTTTTTCTTTTGATTCTCGTTCAACTCGAACAAGAGTTGAAAGTAGTTGGGCGAGCTTGAGGTTACCGCTGTTAAAACTTCCCAGACGAGGGTACTTGAGGGGATAATTTTTCTAATTTTAAAATTTTAGACCCATTTACTTTGTGAAGTTCACGAAATTGGTTTTCTCTCCAAAAATGGAGACAGATTGCAACCACGTCTGTCGGCACTCTGAGTCTTTTGTGATTTGTGATTGATGGCTGCACTTACAGGGACCCATCTGAGTCTAAACTGCGCATAATTAAAGGGACCTGACAGAAAAACAAAATAAAAAACAGAACTTGGAAGAGGACGCTTTAAACGTAAAGCTAAACTTACGTTGAGCTGAGGAGGCGGGGACTATTCTGGTCCATCTCATCTGCATAAGGTAGGGTGCCTGGCTCCTGGCAGATCCAAGACGGATATGATAAAGCAAGGCGGGTACCTGAGGACAGGTGAGGAAGTGGTAAAGACCGTGGACCCAGAGGCTTCTTGTTGGAGGAGGATTCTAACGCCATTTTCCTCCTGGGAAGTAACTTTGTAGAGTTAATTAGAGACCACCACAGAGAGGGAATCAACTGGAGAAAAGTTCTAGCTCGGGCTGCCCTTGAGTGTGGTCTGTTTAGTTAAAAGACATGACAAAAACAAACACAAATACACACACTCATTGAAAAATTCAATTTAGCAGAACACACACAAAGTCTTTTCTGGTAATGAAGTCTCTCTATCCTAATTTTCTAGAATGTAGCCATGAAAAATCTGTTGAAACGATATTGCAGTTGTCAACACAAAATATAAACCTAGACAAAGGCAGAGATAACACCTTTTATGAGGATTACAGTTGAGAAGTGAAAATACTTTTATCTTATTTCCGTTTTAGGATTCTAGACAACCTGTATATTTTTGTTACCAATGTGTACAACCTGTTGTTTTTTATTGGCGTGTCTGTCTTTCATTTTCTAGGTCAGCTTCCATTTTAAATTCTTTTCAATAAAGTCTCTTTATTGAATGTATAATGATTCACTTAAAATACATCATTTTTTTCGTGAAAACAAATTTACAAAGTAGGAAAAAGAATCCTTTTATCAGATGATATGTCCCAATTTCTGGTTGGGATGATGGGTGTTCTAGCTGGCGGGCTGGAGGAGCTGGCAGTGAAACTATAATAACTACAAGAGCAAGAAATGGGTAATAATTAAAGGACTTGTTAGCAACTGCACCCCAAATCCAGGTGGAGAACACATTTGGGACAAGTGAGCTGGGCAAGAACCCAAACAATATCTCAGGATCATCAACTCAGGTGTGGAATGGAATTCATATAAAAAGTCTATAGATATAAGCTGAGAGGCACTATTGCCTAATGGTTAGTCATGTGGGCTGCGAAACCTGATAGACTTTCTTGTCTTTGCCATTCCCTATCTGGGTGACCTTGGGCAAGTTGCTTGACATCTTGGTACTTCAGTTTCCTCATCTGTAAAATAGAGATGGTAATAATGGTACCTACTTTTAATGTAAAGCCTTTCTTACAGTGCCTGGCACATAGTAAACACACAATGAACATTAGCTGTTATCAGTGTATGTTATTAGCACACCATAGAGGGAAGGCCTGGAGGGAATATTCTAGAGTTTATACGAGTGTTTATATAAATATATATGAAAGTGCAGGAAAGAGGTGCTTGGATCTCCTCTGCAGGGAAAGTAGAACAATTCTAAAACTACAAAATGATCGTTAAGTGAATTATGGTATGACCATGTAATAGTATAGCCTTTGAAATTTTATTTATTAAGAACTTCTACTGACTTGGGAAATGTTAATAATTGAATATTAAGTGAATAAAGTAGGCACAGAGCAATATAAACAATAACAATACAAACAAGCATGAATTACCTGTAGGCAACACTGAAGAATGCATTAAAATGTTAATACTAGTGATCTTTGGCTAGTAGGATTACTGTGATTTCTTCTTCCTTAAAATTTAAAAATATTTTCTAAGTTCTGTAATAACCATTTATTACTTTAATTGAAAATATAGATGAATTCTAAAACATTAAAAGCTAACATTTATTCAGCACCTCTGACAAGCCAAGCACAGTTCTAGTTACTTCACATGTGTTAACTCATTTCTTTCTCTCATAAAGAAAACACCAGGCCCAGATGCCTTCAGTGGTGATTTTACCAAACATTTAAGGAAGAAATCACAGCAATTGTACACAAGCTTCCAGAAAATTGAAGAGGAGGGAGTATTGTCTAACTTATTCCATGAAGCCCTCATTATCTTGATCCCAAAACTAAGCAAAGACATTACAAGAAAACTACAGACCAATATCCTTCATGAACATAGACGCAAAATTTTTCAACAAAATTTTAGCCAGTTAAATCCGACAATATATAAAAAGGAAAATACATCATGACCAAATGGGTCTTTTCCAAGAATACAAGACTAGTTCAACATTCAAAATTCAAGGTAATTCGTCAGTACTAAAGTACAGTACTAAAGAAGAAAAAGTACACGATCATTTCAGTAGATGCAGAAAAAGCATTTGACAAAATTCAACATCCAGTCCTGATTTTTCAAACCATCAGCAAACTTGGAAGGTAGGGAGAAGGGAACTTCCCCAACCTGATAAAGGGCATCAATGAAAAACACACAGCTAACATTAAACTTAGTAATATGAATGCTTTCCTCTTAAGATCAGGAAAGAAGCAAGGAAAACCATTCTGGGGTCTCTAGCCAGTGCAATATGGCAAGAAAAATGAAGTAAAAGACTTCCAGATTGGAAGGGAAGAAATAAAACTATCTCATTATTTAAAATACTGATTATATGTTGAAATGATAATAGTTTATATGGTTTGGGGTTAAATAAAATATATTAATAAAATTAATTTCATTGGTTTCTGCTTTTTAATGTGGCTACTAGAAATTTAAAATCTTATATATGGCTCATATTTGTTACTCACATCTTATTTCTATTGTACAGTTAGGTCAGAGAGGTAGGTAGGGGCCAAATCATGTCAGGCCTTAGGGATCACAGTGAGGATTAATGTCTTTATCCCTAGGGGTAATATGACTATTAATGGGATTTAAATAGAGTGTGACACCTGAGAAGCAGATTGCAGAAGGCAAGAGTAAATTCAGAGACATCAGTTAGTAGGCTGGGGTGGAGGGGAGGTAAGACTAGATTGTGTGCATTGAGGGTGGAGCCAAGTGTCCTTGATCTTGGAGCCAAGGTAAGGAGTTCAGACATGGCCATTGGGAAGGCCTTACACTAAAGTATTTGCTACTTTTAGGGACTGTCACTGTTTATTTCTGGCATGTGAACTATGCCAAGAAATGTTCAGAGGAAAGTACAATATGTCAGTTTTCTAACATTTCCTTAGAGATATGTATGATGAAGTAAAATTTATAAACAACAGATTTGGAGAAGGATTAATTATCAAGAAGTAAAAAAGCTTTCAGCCAGAAGTTTGCAAACTATCTAATGAAAGAAATGCCACTTAGCTTCTGTTAAGTACTTTTCAAGTTAGTTAATTTCATTTTTAGTTTAGCTTTTGTAAAATGTTTTTTTCCACTAAAAAATTTAAAATCACATATTCAAGCTGCCTATTGCCGGAAAAACAGCTAAACTGAAGAGATTGACAATGTAAACCGAAGGAAAATGTTAAGCATTTTGTAGATGTCAAGAGTCCTTGGTGTAAGAAGATGGACGGATGGATGGACGGATGAATGGATCAATATTGCAGGGAAAAACTAACAACCTCATTGTCTTAGTTTAAGAGGACTTGGTCTGTGAACTATTAAGCATTGGCTTTTGTTTTGGCATGGGATTAAAGTGATTTTCAGGAGACTTAACTGGTGCTGGAGTTGACCTGAAAGTCTGAGTCCACTCGAGACCTAGTGTTCCAGTCCAACTAAACCCTCTTCTCCAGCAGCCCCTACTGTCTGCCTCCATAACCACACAGTCTGGTGTTTCTCTCCTTGTTTTAACGATTTTGTCAAACGCCAACTTTCTCACTTCTGGTGGGTAAAAGAAGGAAGAATTCTCCTTCCTCTACCTTAGAGAATGAGCTGAAATCAAGATCAGCCTTCCAGTTCCCCTTGTTTTCTCTTCCTCCAGGGCTGCACTCTGCCTCACTGCTTTGCTTCAAACTATATCTATTTTTTACATGCCTTTAGCTCCACTTTCCATCTGTTTTGTTTGATGAATGGCTAGCTAGTTCCTGGAGCTAAGCCTAGATTATTTTCAAGTACCTGGATTTGCAATTATGTATGTTAAAGAGACAAAAAGAACATGGGTAAATGAAATGCTGAGGACACTCTGGAATCCTTGGGAAGTATACTTATTCTGACACTGATTCTCTGGGAACTTTCTAATGCCTCCTATTCCCCAGAGTGCTCTGTCTTGTTTTGCAAGTTGGAATCTAGAGTTGATGTTGCTTTTCTAACTATTCTGGGGTTAGAGGAGTTTCATATCACCCTAACCAGAAAGTACAAAACCCACCAAAAGAGAGTAACCCAGTTCCTGCCAGAGAATCCTTCATATACATTTCAATTTTCCCCAAAGGTTTTTTAATATCTTATGTTCTCGGACTTGTGTCCAATATGGTGACCTCCAGCCCCATATGGTTATTTAAACATATGTTTAAATTGAATAAAATTAAAAATTCACAGACTTCCCTGGTGGTACAGTGGGTGGGAATCTGCCTGCCAATGCAGTGGACACAGATTCGAGCCCTGGTCCAGGAAGATCCCACTTGCTGCGGAGCGGCTGAGCCCGTGCGCCATAACCGCTGAGCCTGTGCTCTGGAGCCCACGAGCCGCAACTGCTGAGCTCACGTGCCACGACTAATGAAGCCCGCGCACCTGGAGCCCATGCTCTGCAACAGGAGGGGCCACCGCAATGAGAAACCCATGTACCGCAACAAAGAGTAGCCCCCACTCGCTGCAACTGGAGAGAGCCCACGTGCAGCAATGAAGACCCAACGAAGAAAGAAAGAAAGAAAGGAAGGAAGGAAGGAAGGAAGGAAGGAAGGAAGGAAGGAAGGAAGGAAGAAAGATTTCAGTTCCTGAGTTGCACTATACACATTTCAAGTACTCAATAGCTACCTGTGGCTAGAGGTTGGCCAGAACAGATGTAGAACATTTACATCATTGCAGAAAATTCTAATGGACAATGTGCTGTAGAGTATGGGGTGGGGTAGCTTCGTGGATGAGTCAAAAGGTATCATTCTGTGCAGCTACTTAAGTTCCCTGAGCCACAGTTGGCTCAATGGAGATAATAATATCTACTCTAGAGAGCTATCCTAAGAAATGATTGGTACTCTGCAAATATTTGTTATGTGTGTTGTGGTGGTGTAGTACTAAAGTAAGGGATTTTAGAACCTCATTTTCTCCATCCCTGAGATTAAGAACACACTGAGATCTACATTTCACTGGACCCTGAAGTCTGGGTTCATTTGGCCTGGTAGCTAGAGGTTGAAAGAGGTCAAGAGTCTTCTCTTTCTGTTGTCACCCCTCAGTGTCAAGTCCACTGTGGGCGTAAACTCAGGTTCTTAGGGACCCATCTTGCTTCCTTTAACTTATCTGGGGGATTTGGGAAACTTCTGGAGGAGGTGACAGCCATGGTGGTTTTGCTTCAGCTTCTCAATGTGTCTAAACACACCCGTACCGCAGTGTGGTAGGACTCAAGAATGGGGGGAAATCGGTGCTTCAAACTATGGCAACTTCCTGTGTAATTACCCCTGATTGGTTTCAAGCCCCTGTGCTAGGGTGTGGGTAGGAGAGGGGAGGAAGTCATGCACCACCCCTAGAGAGTCCAGGGCACCTTCAGGAGACTAAGCTGGCTTTCGCATCTCTGTGGAGGCCCAGGTCCACTGCAGATTCCAGAGCCTTGAAGCTGACTTCAATTCTGATTCATTTCCAAAATTTCTGCCATCTCTCAGACTCTGAATGATTTGGGAGCAGACTAAAATTTTCTGGTTCCTCCCTAGGAACCAGAGTGCTACCCCCGTGTCCCACTCCCAACTCACATGCCCACCCCATAGATGGCTGGTCTCTGAGAGTGGGCGGAGCAGGAATGGAGGAAA
>NW_006773723.1:1672972-1674916 GCF_000442215.2 Lipotes vexillifer
GGAATGGAGGAAAGATGATGACGAAGGGAAGGTGGTTCTTATCCATCAACCTGGCTCTTCTTCCTGTGGGCTTCTTGCTAGTTTCCTCTGTAGCTTCCAGGGGCAGTTCTAAGACAAAATGAAAGGCAGAGAGCAAGAAGGAGCAGAGAATAAAAGGAGAGGGTAGGGTTCAACTCTCCATCAAATAATTCAACTGGGGATTCTCAATGTTCATGCAGTTTCAGAGTGTTTTTTTCTACAAATACTGCTAAGTTAGGTTATGAAGCCCCCCTCACAGATAAAAGAACTGAAATCCAACTAGGTGAGGTCACTTTCCCAGGATCACCAGGAGAGGTGGACATGGGAGCTGGACCTCCTGACTCCCTGTGCAGCCTCTCACTGCATCATCTTGGTTGCTCTGGCTCAGGCACCTGAGTCACCCCTGAGGATTCTACCCTCATAGCCACCAGAGTCCATTTCCTCCTTTCCTTCCCCACTGCCATTCGTCACCCAGGGCCAGGGCGTCATGACCTCTCACCTAGGCAACAACCTCCCATCTGGTCTTTAGCCAGGTCACCTTCACACTGACCTATCCCAACCAGCACTGAGATTAATTTCACCAATGCACAGCTCTCAGGGAAATGTCCCTGTGAGACACTCTCAACGACTTCCTGTTGCCTAATTTATTAAGTGGTAAAAACTCTTCAGCCCAGTATTCATGGGCTGCCAATGTGCCAGAAGCATGCTCTGCACTCCAGCCCAAAGCACCACACGCTCCGAGCGTTCTCGGCACTCCTGTCTGCTTCTGTGCCTTCTCTTGGAAGCCCCACCTACACCCCACTGCCCATAAAACGACATGCCCATTGGTGTTCCTCAGTGGATCAGTGCAAATGCCACCCCACCCATGAAGCCCTCCTGATTCCTCCAACTCTGGAATTCTCTGTATTATTATTATTATTTTTTGGCCGTGCCGCACGGAATGGGGATCTTAGTTTCCTGACCAGGGATCAAACTCGCGCCCAGTGGAAGCGCAGAGTCTTAACCACTGGACCACAAGGGAAGTCCCTGAAGTTTTTATCACATTTTGTTTTGTACTGTGGTTCTGTATATGCGTGTCTTATCTCTACTATTTATTAGACTGAGCTCCTTGAGGACAATAGCCTGTATCTTGTTAGTCTTTCAAGACACATGATAAACACTCAACAACTATTTTTTGAAAGAATGAATTCCTCTTAAAAGGACAGGCTTGGCTATAGTGTATAGTATTAGTTTAAGTGCTTTTCCTTAGGTTGCAAGGTCTTTTACAGTAGAAACTTCATCTTTCTTAGAAAATAGCTCTCTTATTTTGCTCAGACCTCCATAGCCCATGTAACAATAAACACAGTTAACTGTCTAGGCTAGGTGAACTGAATTAACTCAGTAAAACAATGTCACCAATTCCCTTCTTCACTGTAGTTGCTAAACAGACATTGAAAGGAATAACAAAATTCTCCAAAGATCCCTGAAATGTTTATGAATACGTATAACTTATTATTAGTTAATAGAGCTTATTAGATTCTCAATAAACTCTCAGTGCACACAGCACTAAGGGCACACATAACCAGCCACAACGATCTACTCCTTACTGGTAATTAAGTGCACCCTGGGGCTGTGTTAACAAAATGTGTTCATTGTATGGGGCTTTTTAAATCAAGGAAAAATAAAGCTGCAAATTCATCACACAAAACAACAGACATGTGTTTCTTATTTCATTTCTCGTCTGATGTTAAACCTTTAAATAAAACATATAGATGAAACAGTTGTTTCACACAATCCTGGCAAATATCAGAATTGAAATTGATGACTCAAGAGCAGACCAAGAATTCTCAGAAATGACCAGGGAAACTATCATTTAAAAAATCAACTTGGGGGCTTCCCTGGTGGTGCAGTGGTTGAGAGTCCGCCTGCCGATGCAGGGGACACGGG
>NW_006773723.1:1674983-1676680 GCF_000442215.2 Lipotes vexillifer
GCGCGTCTGGAGCCTGTGCTCCGCAACGAGAGAGGCCACAACAGTGAGAGGCCCGCATACCGCAAAAAAAAAAAAAAAAAAAAAAAAATCAACTTGGTAAGTGCAGACAAATGCAGAGGGGGATAGATATTTCAGACCAGATAAAACCCAGGTGTGGAAGCAGGGTTCCATTTTCACTTCCACTGAAGATGGCACTGATATTTGTCCCCCACTATATGGCAAAATAAAATAACGGGTCTGCCACCCCATGTGCCAGTTACTACCTCATTACTGATTGTTGGTGCAAACTAAAATTTTTAAAGATTGCCAAATTTTCTTTGTGTTTCTAGGTGTGTGTAGGGGTGGTGTTGTATATGATGAAGGAGGATTAGGAAAAAGAGAGAGAAAAGAGCATACTAGAGCTTTATTATATAACTTTAAAAAAAAAAATTGTATCAACTGGTGTTTGCAGTTTTTAAAAATTTTGTGGATACTTTTATGGTGAAAAGGTTTGAAATCAGTCTTTAAGTTGAAATTTTTCCCATTTCACAACCCTCACAAAGATGAAATATTTAACACTAAGCAAGCCTTTTTAGTTGATTACCCTTGTGAAGCCAGGATAATGATATGCCAAGCAGACACGCTTTGTTTGTTTTCACCCAGGATAGTATGATCGTGCTACTTTTGGTTACTTGCTTCCTAAATTCTCAAGACAGAAATGGCATTCGTTATACTGTGAGACTCTTGGAGTATGTTCTCCCTGGTCCTGGAGAAGCCCGTCACCAAGCCCTTGCTGATTGCTCACAGGGGGCATAGCTCAGCGACTGGGCACCAACATTTGCATTTGTTGTTGACAACTGTCAGCTTCACCTCCCTCTCCTCACAACCCCGTCTAAATGGGGTTTGTAATCCTCCTTCCCACCCACTCTCTTCACTCCCTGGGGTGGAAATGTTGGCCTCTGTTCTCTGTCACCTGTCAGAATCCATCCTCCTGTCACTGGCTTATACGGACAAGTCTGTCTGCTGTCATGTGACCCTCGGCTGCTAAAAACAGCTCCAGCCCCACTCTGAACCTGGGCCTGAAACAATGTCCTCCACGGAAAGAAACGTAAAGGACACTTGATCACACAATCCTTGGAATTATTTCCAGGAATCACTTGCAGAAACCATTCGAAGCACCCTTTCCCTGGCAGAGCACACAGGGACGGCCAGGAGATGAGCGCATCTTTGAATTACAAGTCCTTTTCCAAAGAGCAGCAGACCATGGATAACTTGGAGAAGCAACTCATCTGTCCCATCTGTTTAGAGATGTTCACGAAACCCGTGGTCATTCTCCCCTGCCAGCATAACCTGTGTAGGAAATGTGCCAGCGACATTTTCCAGGTAGGTTTGTTTGGAACGGAGTGGGTGGAAAATATTCCCTCCTCTCCGAATCAAGCGCTCAACTTTGAGGCAATTTCTTTAGAAAGCTGTATAAGGTTGCATTTGTTAAAAAAAAAAAAAAAAAAAAAGTTTTTAAAGTGATTTGCTTTGTACTTTGCTGTCAGCCTCCTTCTTACTCTCAAATCTAATTTTATTTCAATACCAAGAATCATACTTGTTTTAAAAAAACTGAATCTGTCTCAAAATTGTAAATGAATTACTGCCCAAGACATTAATGTTGGAGTTTCTGGCTGGAACTTTTGGTTATGAAAATGCTGGGTGGAGAAGCACCTCCT
>NW_006773723.1:1676690-1684835 GCF_000442215.2 Lipotes vexillifer
GGTACATGGCACTTGACTGTGGATAAGTGTTGGCCCTGCATTTCAGGACCACTTGCTGATAATGCCCTAAGGGACGATCTCACAGCAAGCTGAAAGCAGGAGTTGATGTTCATAGTGTAACAGAGAGTGAAGGGAAGCCTCTGGAAAGCTACCTGTGGCATTACTCAATTCCTCTTTTCTTGCTTGGCGAGAACAGGCCTCTAACCCGTACTTGCCCACAAGAGGAGGGAGCACTGTGGCCTCGGGGGGCCGATTCCGTTGCCCATCCTGCAGACACGAAGTGGTTTTGGACAGACATGGGATCTACGGGCTTCAGAGGAACCTGCTGGTGGAAAATATCATTGACATCTACAAGCAGGAGTCCACCAGGTAGGGAATCTCCTGTGTGTCAGACACATCTGAAGCTTGTCTTCATTATTTGTTTGTTTGTTTTAGTGGGTCGCTATACTGAATGCTTGTTTACCAATCAGGGGCTAATTGTTTTATAGGAAAATGTTTTTCCAAGTCAGTCCTTCCCAATGGGAGTGAGAGTGGCTCTTGGGAGGAGAGAAGGAAGCTGGGGCCCATGCTTTTGTATCAATTTCAGAATGAAGTAACTCATTAACACTAATCCAGTCCAGATGGTGATATTGAAAGAGGCATAATGCTGCCCTACCCCCAGCCTTGTATTACATCCCTTGTAGACGTTTCTGCACTACACAGCTTCTTTATAGCTCCAGATTCTACACAGCAGAAAAATTAGAGTGCAAAACTACAGAAAATGAACAGAAATGGCATCTCCCCAAATCGGCCTGTGCTTAGTTCAGACAGTCTCATTTAAACATTATCTAGAGGATAATAATAAAAACAAAATCCTCTGACATAGTCAGTCATGGTAGTGACTCTGGGAATTAGCAAAGCAAGGTAGACTCCTGGGATTTAGCAACTTAGAGTTTAGAGACAGGGGAGGAAAAAAAAGGATGGAGCTCAGGTTATGTTTCCCTGTTCTCTAGGTTATTCTTCCGGAATACTTCCGGCATTCACCTGCTGATTGACACGCAGCATATACATCAGTCATTTTTTATTTTTTTGAAAAGGGCTTCTTATTCATCGAATCACACTGGCTGTAGAATTCCTTTCCTAGAGACAACACAGGGGGAGTTCATTCCTAGAAGTGCTGGTGTTGAGGAGCCCTTTTTCAACTGTACACAAGGCAGTCAAGTCCATAGCGCTTGACAGCAATACTGAGACCATCTAGAAATGATCTCACTGTGCTTCCTAGTAGGAGACACGGATTCACGGAACATCTGCAGGGCTCGAAGAGCCTTGTGCTCTTAGAAGGAAAGCTGTTCTATAAATCGAACATATAATTATTATAATTGCTGTGGCTATTCATTTCTGCTTAAGATTCAAAACTAAATTAGATAGTGCCAGGATATAGATGGCGCTGGGAAGAATTGCTGATGACGTATTGCGGAGATACAGAGTGGGCTATTTCCCTCGCTTCCAAAATCTCTTGAGAAGAAGGAAAGTACCACTGTTGTAATTAAGATCTGATCTCATTTTATCTCATTGTTTTAAGATGCAAATAGATACACTGTCTCTTAAAAAAGTTAACCAGCCAATTAATAACCAACTAATTATTAAGGCTGTTTATATAACAACTGATTCAGTGCCTGCGACAGTGCCTTGCACAGAACAGTTGCTCCGTAAGTACCAGATGTTTAAGCAACACCATAAATCTTCTTACACGTTCTATTTATTGCAATAATGTTCTGTTTTGCTACTTGCCACAGTGAGAGCTTGAATGATGTGAAATAATAACAATAATTGTTATGTAATCCCGAGAAGAGGAGATGTTAAAATCTGTAGCGTAACACTACCTGACACATCCTGGTTTTAAAGTCTATGCAATGCATCTGCCAAAACTAGTGCCTAGGTGAACAAATTAAAAGCAATGAACCAATCTCTAACAATGAAGCTCACAGCTGAGTAGCCTAGTGGTGTTCTTGTGATTATCAAATTCTTCTTATGCTGCTGTTTCTTGAACCTGAGACTTGCCTATGGGACATTTTTAATTGGTAGCAAAACCACAAATTGTACAGAGAGCTCGGGCACACGTTTGGACATAAACCCAGTTGTTCCCTTAGGGCTGGCAGATTTACCAGCCCAGAATCCTAAGCCTCAGGGTATGTGAGGTGACTCTGGAATAACTTTGAAATACAGAGTGAGATGAACCCTGGCCCACATTAAGGTGGAAGCAGAAAGGGCAGGGGCTGGTCAACTCTGGCCTCCCGCAGAATGGCTAGAGATTGTAGGTCTCAATAAAACCTGGCCTTCTTATCTAGAATTCTGCCTGGTGCTGAGCTAGCCAGAGCTTGCGGGGGGGTTGGGGGGGGCAATGCGAGAAGGAACTAATTTCACTAATATTAATAATGAACACAACGGGACTTCCCTGGTGGTCCAGTGGCTAGGGCTCTGCGCTTCCACTGCAGGGTGCACGGGTTCAATCCCTGGTCGGGGAGCTAAGATTCCACATGTCCCATGGCCAAAAAAAAAAAAAAAGAACATAAAAATTAACTTTAAAATACAGCAAGTCAAACCAATATGTGTTGAATATGCATCAGCCACTGTTGAGGGTGTTATACACATGAATCATGTGTAATTCTTTAATTCTCACGAGTATTTTAAATATTTTATTCAAAGTAATTCCTATGCATATGCATAATTTTAAACATTCCAATCACACTACAAGGCCTCGAAAGAGAGCTGCATTCCCGGCCCTACTCTCTCTTTGCCCCCAAGTCTCACTCCCCAGAGTCAGCCACATTTAATTCTTTCAGCTGTTCTTCTGCCATTTATCACCCAGTGATGTGCGTATGCTACTAGCAGGCTCCTATTCTTTGGTTTTTCAGTTTTAGACATTATCTATTGACTTCACTGTAGACAATTAGGGCTGAGCCCCCAGGTGGTTGGCTTTACCTTCTACTTTTCTTTTACTCTCCCCTGGGTTGAAGCCCTTGTTTCCTGGATCCTTTGTCGTCCTCTTCGTTGGTTTACTCTACTGTTTTTGTGGAGCACATCCTCAAGTAATCCCCTAAAGTGTGCAAAAAGTCTTCCTCTTTCCAGTCCCGCCCCCACCCCACCCCGCCCTGCACTCCTACCTTCTGGGTGCCTGGCCTCTGCAGTCCCAGAGCCTTTTCAGGGGGAGCCTGTAAAGCTTGAGCAGCTTGTCCTGTGCGCCTTTACCCTGCAGGCTCTCAGCAGAACCAAGATGCATTTCAAGCAGGTCACTTCCCTTCGTCCAGCTGTTCCCAGTTTCCAACATTTGGTTGCATCTCTCCTCTGCTGTTATTTTGCTCATTTTTTGTCCTTATTGATGTATACCTTTTTATTCCCTTCCTCTCATTTTAGTGGGATTTCAGCAGCAAACATAAATAAATAAATGCATGCGTTCATTCTGTCATATTTAATTAGAAGACTCCTAGTCCAATTTTCAGATATGAGTAAAAGCTGAGCCTGAAAGAGTTGAAGGAACTCGCTTAAGGCCATACAGCCACCACTTGGAGAAACTGAGTTGGGATTAAACTTTGAGATCAGTTTGACTGTAAAAGTACTGCCTGAACACGGAAGCAACCTAAGTGTCCATTGACAGATGAATGGATAAAGAAGATGTGGCACATATATACAATGGAATATTACTCAGCCATAAAAAGAAACAAAATTGAGTTATTTGGAGTGAGGTGGATGGACCTAGAGTCTGTCATACAGAGTGAAGTAAGTCAGAAAGAGAAAAACAAATACCGTATGCTAACACATATATATGGAATCTAAAAAAAAAAAAAAATGGCTCTGAAGAACCTAGGGGCAGGACAGGAATAAAGATGCAGACGTAGAGAATGGACTTGAGGACACAGGGAGGGGGAAGGGTAAGCTGGGACGAAGTGAGAGAGTGGCATGGACATATATACACTATTAAATGTAAAATAGATAGCTAGTGGGAAGCAGCCGCATAGCACAGGGAGATCAGCTCGGTGGTTTGTGACCACCTAGAGGGGTGGGATAGGGAGGGTGGGAGGAAGACACAAGAGGGAGGGGATATGGGGATATATGTATACATATAGCTGATTCACTTTCTTATACAGCAGCAACTAACACAACAATGTAAAGCAATGATACTCCAATAAAGATGTTTAAAAAAACCAAAAGTACTGCCTGAAATGCCTCATCAGCACCAGATGCCCATCCTTCAGGAAAGTTGAGGATGGTCCCCAAAACCCCAGAGAGCAGAGGGAACAGGCTACAGACTCCCTGAGACTAGCCTGCACGGAACGGCTGGGGGCCACAGCCAGCATTTGGTACTGAGACCCGAACCACAACTGAGAACTCAGACACCCTCACCTCATGAAGTTGCCTTTGCGTCTTTATTCTACATGCCACATTTGTCCCAAGTCTGTTATGTGGCGTAAGGTGTCTGAAGGTTTTCATTCTACACCCATTTGTAAGCGGGGGATGCCTCTCGGCCTGTGTTGCCACCTGAACAACAACAACCTAATAAGGAATATTGCAGGCAGCCCTTGGTCTGTATTGCATAATGAAAAAGTAATCACAATTGACAACTAAATGAAGAGCCCATGGCTGTTTCCACATTTTCAGTATTGCATACCCTGCAAATATCTGAGCTCTACAATATCGTCCCTGGTCAGAGCTGCTAACATCAGAGCAGCACATGGGACGCAGGCTACCCTCAGGAAATGCCTGGGGGAGAGGGGCCGCAGTAGCATCAGCTAACTGCCATCTCCCAGTTAACGTGCTCTGGACACTTGCTTGACATTTATTACGAGGTGGAGGTGCAGGGGAGGGAAGGTTTTAGAGGTAGAGAAGCCTTTGAACCACCACTCCTAGTCTCTAGATAACCGCTGGAGGCCTTTGTCATTTATAAGTGGAGTCTCCAGGATGTTGTCTGGTCTTTTCCTTTGCCACTCAGGAGAGCCAAGTGACTAAGCTTTCCCCATAGTTCTCACGCCTTCTCCAGATGAGCGATTTTGTGTTAGAGCACAGGGAACACTGTCCACGAATCTGGCAAATTCCCTTTTACTTCTCATTCATTCAACAAATATGTACTGTGCACCTACTCTATGCAAGGCACTGTTCTTGGCACTGGGAACCCAGCAAAAAAGGACACAGACCATGGCCCCTGCCCTCATAGAGCTCACATTCCAGTGGAGGAAATAGACCATAATATATATAATGGAATATTATTCAGCCATACAAAAGAATGAAATATTGCCATTTGCAGCGACATGGATGGACCTAGAGAATATTATACTTAGTGAAGTAAGTCAGACAAAGACAAATATTATATGATATCACTTATATGTGGAATCTAAAAAATAATACAAATGAATCTATATACAAAACGTAAAAAGACTCACACCAGACAGAAAAATTTATGGTTACTAAAGGGGAAAGGGAAGGGGGAGAGGGCTAAATTAGGAGTATGGGATTAAACAAACTGCTATATTAAAAAAATAGATAAGCTACAAGGATTTCCTGCATAGAGCAGGGAATTATATTCAATATCTTGTAAAAACCTATAATGGAAAATAAGCTGGAGATATATATATGTATAACTGAATCACTTTGCTGTACACCTGAAACTAACACAATATTGTAAATCAACTATACTCCAATAAAATAAAAATTCAGTTCCAAATCTGAGATGCTTCTAAATAATCATATGTTTGGGAAAATGAGGAAGGATTTTGGATTTGTATTTAAATTTTCCAAACAATTCTGAAAACTATTAACAGCCTCAGTCTTTGAATAGGACATGTCAAAATTCCAGATTTCGTACGAGTAGGCTAAAACCACCCTTCCCCCCATGATCTCCAGAGGGAGCCTATAGCATCACAAGGTGACATAATTTTGATCTTGATGTATTCTAACACCTAAACCACGATGATGGTTAGGGAAATATACCAGGTCCTACCACGTGATGTGAACCTGGGCTCTCCAGGTGATTTCGCAGCTAAGAGGGTATCCTCATGCTTCTTCATTGCTTGGACATGGTGGTACCCTGGAAGTGCAGATCTCACTAGCACATACAAACCCTAAGCTCCATTATGACCTGGGCAGCTTTGAGAAGTTTTGGTTGGTTTGGTTTGGGAAAACTGAAACTTGCGGATTATCTGTGAGATTTGGACTTCCAGGTTACCGCCATGTCCCAGAACAACATTTTGCACTTTTCTTATTGCCTAAAGTATTCAGTGTAATTGTTCACATTCACTGAGCGCATACTACCCACTCTTAACCACTGCTGAGTCCTCAGGAAGTTATGTACATTTAATCTTGGGGCTAATGGCAGGAGGAGACACAAACAGATCAAAAAAGCACTCGCTGATATTTTTCCTCTTTACACATTACTACTTCCAACCAGCGCCGAGATGAATAATCAGAGATTGGGCTCCCCCAGCCCACCCCCACGCTCACTCCTTTCGCTGGGGCCAGAGGCTGCAGCGGTGGGGTAAATGGGTCTCCCCAAAGCTGGTGCAAACTTGACATTTAGTTTATCGGCAACCTCTTTACCCGTAATTGTAAAGTCTCTCTTGAGAGACTTGCGAGCATGTAGAGATGGTGCTGAAGCAGATCCTAAGGAAAGAATCCGGAGCTCGGCTTTCAGGAATTGCACTAGCCCCGTTTTTAAGCCTTGAAATGGGCCAAGGCGGGGAACACTCACACCACAGAAATTGGCAAATGCTACAGGTCACAGTCTCCATGTCCTTACCCCCAGGCTGGTTGGAAATTTGTCAGGACACTGCTGATAAACCCGTAGAGAATTTGAAGGGCTCTGAGTGCATGAAAGGGGTTCTGAAAGTCTGCTGGGGTAGGGTTTCTGGGGGTACAGGGTCTTGCGGGGTAGGATGCGATGCTGATCACCCCGTTGGGCCACCCGGCTCAGCTCTGCCGCAACCGGAGCTGACACTAATCCACGTATCTCCTCCCAGACCAGAAAAGAAGTCCGACCAGCCCCTGTGTGAGGAGCACGAAGATGAGCGCATCAACATCTACTGTCTGAACTGCGAAGTGCCCACCTGCTCTCTGTGCAAGGTCTTCGGGGCGCACAAGGACTGCCAGGTGGCTCCCCTCACTCACGTGTTCCAGAGGCAGAAGGTAAGAGGCCTTTCCGCCCCTCCTCCGAAGCCCCTTCCGAGTGCGTGCGTCATTGACTCGCTGCCCCCCAAGGAGAGATGCCCAGTGCGCAGGGCCACAGGGCCCTCACGCTGGGCGGTGCGGAGGGTAGAGCCGGAAGGGATGCTGCGCACCCTCCACGCGCTTAATGCCCTGGAGGCTGGTGGGGGAGGTGGGGGAGGGAAGAGATGCAGAGGGTCAGGAAGGGGTCCGGAGGGGAAGGGTCGCTGCGTTTGCGCCCGCTGGAGGTTGTTGAAGATGTGCATTGTTATGGGACTCGGTCCGAGCTCAAGCTGCTCAAACATTATTTGAGGTTCAGACTATAGGTAATAAAAGGATAACTTTTTACTCCACTCAGAACATTTTTCTTCATTCACCAACCAAAGATTCCTTTGGCCTTCCTCAAGGCCTTTTCTCGCGCACTCCTAGTTGGTAGAATTACAATGAATGACATTGCGTTACACGTTCCCTTGGGCTGGCCCTCCCGCCTTGGTTAAACTGGCCTCCTAGCCTTTCAACCTAGGCCAGCACTGAGGGCACCGTCCATGCCCTCACCCCAGGGCCTCAGCCCCCTCATTCTGACCAGATACAGGGTGTCCCAGCTTATCACTCACCTGCCAACCTGGTTTCACCCAGGGCAAGTAGAAGCTTATCCATTTGATGCAAATAAACTGTGGGGTTGCGGCGCTCAGAGAGCTGCAAGCAAGTCTTGGCACCTAGAATTTGAGAAGCTCCACATCTCAGCTTCTTTCTGTAAGAATCAGAGATTCCACATTTGGTCAGTGTTTTACACCAAATACAGTACAGAGTTGGAATTAAATTTGGAAACCAAACTTTGGGCAACACCAGTTGCAACCAGTGAGTACTAACTGCTAAAGAAGCAGGATTTGGCAAGATAGCCATAACATTTATTTATTTTTCAATCCACTTAAGACTTATCCCCCGTTTCCCTTTTACCTGCCCCCCCCCCCCCCC
>NW_006773723.1:1685155-1705998 GCF_000442215.2 Lipotes vexillifer
CCCCCCCCCCCCAGCCAAGTGATACCTGTTAAAACTGAATGGTACCTGTGTCACACCATTCCCCTCAGAGCCCTGAGCCCCATGTGGGATGGACAGAGGCAGGCTGGCAGGGCTTCCATCCCGCTCCGGTTTGGCCAAAGCAGCCTCACTTTTTACCTATTGGGATTATTTATTAGCTTCCATCTGAAGAAAGGGCTCTGCAGCTTTAAAATGTTTTACAACCACTCTTCTGGTCCAGTCTTCTCACTTTATATGTGAGACAATGAAGGTCCAAATTGATTACATGTTTTGCCCAACATCATAGAGATGTTGAAGGCAGAGTTGGACCAAGCGTGTAGGTTTCCCGAGTCCCACTCATTCAGTGTATCTTGTGCTCCAGAGGCCAGCCTTGCGAGGGGCTAAGTAAGAACAATGGAATCGCTTCGGGGTCCAAAGAGTCCTGAGAGGAATTTCAAGTTGAAATTTTTTTTCCTGGAAACAGTTGAACGTTACAGTTTTAAGTTTGCAATGATTTAGTCTAGAATATGAGTATCTGTTTGCATCTAGCATTTAGAGGATGCGTAATAGGTATACGTTGAATAAATGAATATTTCTCTAGTAAAACTGATCCTGAGCTGCACTAGACAAATGATCCACTTTGGGCCCCTGATGTCACATTTTGGTCTTCATTCAATCAACAATTCTTAGAATTCTTTACCCTGAATGCTTTATTCTCTATGGCCTCTAATTTGGTGTGTTCTCAATGTTTCTAGCAGGGCCACAGTCTCTATTAAGAACTTGATGAAAACGATGAAACTTCTTCCCAGACAAATGCATTTACACCCACACATCCATTCAGAATCTTATTTACAAGATCAGGAGGTTCTCAGGCCTCCCAGCCTCACTGTTCCTCCTTTAGGGGTTCCATGGACCCTAAATTAAGAACCCACGAGGACACTACTAAGATGAACTCACAGTCAGTGCTGACTAGAAAGCCCCTACAATCTTGCATCCCTCTTTTCTCTCCATTAGTCTGAGCTCAGCGACGGCATTGCTGTCCTTGTGGGAAGCAATGATCGAGTCCAGGGAGTGATCAGCCAGCTGGAGGACACCTGCAAAACGATCGAGGTGAGTCAGGTGGCCTCAAGGGAGTGTAAACCATGCCTGAACCCCTGGGGTTTTGCGGCTTCCTCAACGCCACCCTAGAAATCCCCGTTCCAACATTTCAGTCTTTCCGTATAGGATGACCTCCTTCCTGATGTGTCTCTAAAATATTTACCTCCTGGCACAGAAAAGAGAAGTTACCACATGAGGCAACAAGGCAGATCTTACCACATTTATCAAGGTCGTCGTTACAGGTGTTGTTCTTTCTTGGGCAACCCGTTTTGAAAGATTAGCTACAAGAAAAATCAGTTTCCAGTAGTGACAATGAGTGTTTTCCACCATCATAGCACAGTTTCTTTGTGGAAATCTAGACGGTCTTAAGAAATGCTAGTTGGTGCTTTAGAAAGTCATGTGCAGATTCGAGCTGCATATCTAAGCTCTAACAGTGGAGTTGCTGCCTGCCCGCAGGGAGAGAGGGGGTCAGTATCTGGGAGCTCACTGAGGCCAGAGTCCCGGCTCCTTCATCTCCGCTGGCCCTCTGTCTGGCCCAGTGCCCGGCACATAATAAACACTCAATTAAAATCTTGATGAACAAATGGCTCACACTTAGGTTTGGCATGTGAGAAATATTGGGAATCCACTTTTTCTCAAATCAAATATAAACTGTATAAATGCTGAAGCCAGGGGGCTTTTGCCACGTGGCAGGTGTCTTTCCAAGAATTGAAGGTCCACAGGTTAATTCAGCCCTGCTGCATGGGGGCAGGTGCAAGCACCTGGGTTTGAGTCCAGGTCTTTGGCTGTTTAACCTGGAGCAGTTTATTACTACTCCCTGCTCTAAGCTTTGGGGTTGTGCTTTAGTTGGACCTCAGAAGCCTGTACTGCTCAGTTAATGGCACGTTGTCTTTATTGCTGTGGACACGGCCCCTCTTGTTATCTACTTATGTCCTTTTATCCCCATTTCCCACTCCTGTTCTTTTCTCTGTAAGTAACTACTCTAACATGTTTAATGTTCCATTTACCTGTATTCCTACAAAATATGTATTGTTTTATATGCATGTCTTTTAATTTTATAAATGGTATTTTGTGGTTCTTCTCATTCTGCTTCTTACTTTTTTTAAACTAAACGTTATGTTTTAAGATCCATTCACATGTACATTCATTCCTTCAGTTTTCTCCTGGCAAAACAGGGCAAAGTACCCATTTTATAGAGTTAACCGTGAGGAGTTAAGTAAGCATAAACACAGTACTTAGCCCAGTGCCTGGCCTATGGTGAGTGCCTGATAAATGCTCTAATCTTATCATTTTATCGCTTGAAAGGCAAATTCTATCAAAAGCCAAAGGCCAGTTCCCAGATGATGATTTCAAGATGTTGGCCAAAATCATCTCATTTTAGATTTACACATCATTAAAGTCAGTCTCCTCTCTTCCCCATACTCACATTCCTGAAGAGATTCATGACGGATCTGGGATCCATTTATAGAAGGACAGTTTTCTCTTGAAGAGCTCAAAGAGATTCCGAAATGGACAATATAAACTTTTTTTCTTTTTACTTATTCACAGTAAAGGCCAAATACAACTTAATCATTAGGCCATGAATCAGCACTCAGTGTGGTACCACACTGAGTCTTGAGTGTATAAATAGGAATGTGTTGCTTGTGGGCAAGTGAGGTCATCTCTATGCTGGTCTCTGCTTGCACCTTCATCAGAGTCCTCTGTCAGGGGAACAGGCTTTCTGTCTGGGACGTTGAGGCTGGAGAACACAAACGACAAAAGTCCTGTGCGGCACGCTGGGCCTCGAGCAACTGCAAAGGGCTCTGCTCCATTCAGGCAGCACCGGAGGACACAGAGGGCGAGGAGAGACTTGACAACAGGTTTTCTTCCTGGAGGCCTGTCAGGGGCACAGTGGGAAGCAGCTGTTTGTTCTTTCATTGAGAACAAGACAAGAAGGAACAGGTTTGAAGTTAAGCCCGCAGAAGGGATTAAGTGTAGATATCAGAAAGAACTTCCCGAGAGTGAAGGTCAGGATTACAACCCCTATTGTTACTGATAAAAACATTGGTCGAATGTACACACTTTTAGGAGTATTTTCACAGTTCCCCAGAGGAAGCTGTGTAATTTTCCCCCAGGAGGCTTCAAGATGAGTCAGCAAATTGTCAGGAGGAGTCCATCCCCTTTACGCATTTCATTCACCCCTGGGATTTTAACTTAAGGAAATAAGATGAAGACGTGGTATATAAACAGGACAGAATGTCTGTATTCATAGGGGGAAAACATGCCAGAAACCAAAAGTGTTAAGAGCAGGGAATAGTGGGATGACAGGTGACTTGCAAGGCCTTCCTTATATATGCCTGTATTTCACATTTTTCTAAAGCAAGCCTGAGATTTTTAAAATAACCAATAAAAGAAAGGATACCTGAATGAACAGGGCTCAGATAAGCACAGTTCTTTCAGATCAGTTTAAGTGGCTCACCTGGAAACATAGGGATTGGCTCAGAGCCCCACAGAGGTCTCTGATTTTATGATTCCTACTTGATGCAAAGACCCTCCATTTGAAGAGGCCCTGAGGACAGAGACACAGCTATAAATGGCCCCATCGTGCACCTGGAATCACTTATGTGGCCTCCCGCAGAGCCAGGGTCCTATCAGCAGGCCAAGCAGCAGGGCAGCGGGCAGTGAAACGCACTGGGGTCTACCTTGCCAAGCAGGTGAATTCTGTACCAGGGGTCAGGGTCACAGAGCTCCTGTGTCTCCTGTCCTGCCTGGGGTGGTTGTTTCCCTTTGTGGCTCTGCTCATCACCTGCCTGGAAACATTTTCCGAGAAGCCATTGGCGGCTCCCAGCCAGGGGGTGGGGAGCTGTTGTTGAAGAATTCTCTTTTCTGATTGGTGAAGAGCTCCGTAGGGACAGGAAATGGAGCAGCCCCTGGGGTGGGCATTATCCTCCCCTAATTACATGGCCTCCCACTTGGGGCC
This sequence comes from Lipotes vexillifer, assembly GCF_000442215.2. Taxonomy (NCBI): domain Eukaryota; kingdom Metazoa; phylum Chordata; class Mammalia; order Artiodactyla; family Lipotidae; genus Lipotes; species Lipotes vexillifer. The sequence goes on from NW_006773723.1 coordinate 1,689,210, forward strand.
CTGACACCTGCCCTTGCAAATGTCTAATTTTGTCCCTAATCATGTAATGTCTTGCAGGGCTGGCCTGGGCAAGCAGCCGGCCCAGGATCAGCCCTGGAGAGCTGCTGAGCTTAGGATAAATCACGCTGGGGACTCCTTGTAATCCTTTAAACACAATGTATGCAGTTGATGTGAGTTTGCATTGATGATGAGAGTGGCTTTGAGACGGACCACAGTCACAAAAGGGAATCTGAACTGAGTTGGGGAGGAGTGGCATTCCCTCTTTGCTGTGGGCCGATGGGGGATGGAGGAAACTGCAGTCTTCTTAGCCCTCCTGACCGAGGTGGCTCAGCCTGAAACGTTCTCAGAGCTTGTGATTGCAGGTTGTTGGAGGGCCTTCTGGGCTGTTCTAAACAAGCCCAGCATGCTCTAAAGCTACACTTGCCTCTCCAGGCCTGGAGCTGTTCTGGGATGGGTTGGGACAGAGTAGGGGGGCTGCTGGTGGGGGGTGGAGAATTGCACTGCCTCGGGAGCTCTCTGCTTCCAGAAAAACGTGCTTGACTTTCATTCCTCATCCCTAGAAAACATAACCTCCCTCTTGTAGTCTTTCCAAACGGCGCTTATCCTAGGTCACTGGAAACCCAAGAGAGAAGGCTACTCACACTAGCCGTCCCGAGGCAGATCGGCCTAGAAATAATGTTGTTCTGCATGGACGTCCGTCTAGGGGAAACAGCTGCAAGCTGAATCATAAATATTTGATCTTGAGCATTTCCAGTATCAGAAAAACGGCACCTTTAATAAAATCCTCCAATGATTTTGCAATGACAACAAATCCATTATATTTCCAAATCAGTGATTTTAACCAAACAGCTTTGAGACATTGTCCATGCAGTTACAAATATGAAGTATGAATAGAGTAAGAATCATTCTAATAAGCACACCAGAATTATGACATATGCTTAAAGAACAGATTTCAGAGTTTGAGTTTTGGCTCTGCCACTTAATGATATGACCTTGGTCAAGTTACTTCCTCTCCCCGTCCCTCAACTCCCTCAGTGGTACAGGGGGGTTAATAAACCTTCACAGTGCTGCTGTGATGACTAAGAGGCACATGCTGGGGGCTCCGTTAAGTGTCACCTTGTATTGCTGTCACTCTCAGCTTGGAAAGAGTACACTTAATCTAATGATGCTAATAATTGTTTGAACCACTGGAGCATCTGGAGCATCTTTTAAATGGTGTCGGAATAAGACCTCAAGGTCTTGATCAATTATGATGGCAGGGTGAAGCAACTCCCTGCGGTGGGAAAAATCGAAAATGAATGGAAGTAGATATTAGCTCTATTCTTTGAGGCTTTGTGATAACTCGAGATACTGGCAACAAAGGGAGGCTGAGCCCCTTCCAGGAAACATGCTGATTATCCAACAGCAGACGGGAGTGAATGAAACAGCTGCTCAGCTTGCCTTGGTCTGGTCTCATGCTTTTGCTGGACCGTGGGGCTCAAGTCAGCGCAGGCTCACCTGACCCTCAGCCTTCAGAGGGTTTCTCAAGGATCTTCTAAATGATCTGGACTAGTCCAGAAAACCCCTAATACCAAGAAACCCAGAAATAAGAATTGAAATGCCGTAAGTTATAACACAGTTATTCTTCTAACACGAAGTGGGTGGTAACGCAACATGGTGGAAAAAAGCCTAAGTTTGGGAGTCCTGAGACCCACGGCCATTGAATAGAGTTCTTCCACTAAGCCCTGCACAGAGACAGAGTGGATGGGGGAGGGGCTGAACTCCAGTCTGTGTGCCTTGAGGGATGTCAGAGACCTGGGTTCTCACCCTAGTCTGTGCTCATGGGGCTTCTGTCACGTGCTCGTAATTGGAATTGGGCTTTACCAATGAAGGGTTGGACTTGAATTCCTCAGGAGAATCTTCCTACATTAATATAGTTCTTTCTTTAATATTATTAATCTACTGTCTGATTGTTTTTTGGGGGGGGGGAGAGGGGTGTTGAGGGGAAAGGGAAGGAAACACTGGTTTAATGAAGGGAATTTTGAAGTACCATATGTCAAACGAAGCTGAGTGGGCCCTTCCAGACCCAGAGCTGCTGTTTTGAACAAGGGGTGTCTCAAAACTTGAGGAATGTGGTGTAGATATGAATGGGCCGCGCAGAGCCACAGTTGCTCACTGACAAGTGATGGGACTCAGAGCTTATCTTCAGCTCTATTTTGGTCACAGAGCTACACTCCTTACATGGTAAGAGCAGTGGTCACAATTGTCTTAGGTTTCCTGTGGTGGCCTTGGCACATTCCAAACCTGGGACTGACATTGCTGGGCTAGGATGTGTAATTCACATCTCAGTGCTGTGATGACCACTCTGAAACTTGCCATGAGTGGAAAAAGGCATTTTACATATAAAGAGGCACTTTATAGTCTAAAGACTCCAAATAACTCCACGTTTACCTGAAGTTGTGGAGCCTTGAAACTCTAGAGTGGGAAGGGACCTTAGCAATCATCCAATCCCATCCCTTCTTGTACACATCAAAAAAAACTGTCCTGAGTTAAACGTCTTCCCTGAAGTTGCCTAGCTATTTTTTGCTGTTTTCTTTTGAGTGTTGAAAGAAGAGGTTTGGAGTATCCACTTAAATACCTATGTCTTGGGAACAGAACAAAGTAGGAACTTGTGAGCGAGGGCTGACTATTCCTAAATACAATTCATATATCATTCATTCATCCAATCGTTCAAACATTATATGCCATATTCTGCACATGTAATGCTGGGAAATAGATAAAGATGAGATAAACAGAAAATGTTCCTGCCCTTAAGAAGGTTTTATTCCAGTAGAGGAGTTAGACAATAAGACAAACAAAAAACAAGATTGTTTTCAGAGTAATAAGTGCCTGGGGAAAGGGTGAACCACTGAAAATCTAATGATAAAACCTCATAATGGTGCTTTGCTTGGCAGGCTATCTACTCTTTAGTATATGATCATCTATTGCTGATTTTTTTCCATGAAAACTTCTCTTTGCAGTTATGTGTCTTATTTTTTCTTATTGCCACTAAAATATAAGGATGGCTAAAAATTAGAATCTGTCAATTTTAACATTTCTATAAAGGCAACATCTAAACAATGTTTTTAAGATAAATATTGAAGGTTAGCTACTCACTTCTAAGGAAACAACCAAATGACTACTCAATTTTTTTCTTTTCATCCAGATATTATGGCATTGGTTAGAAACAAATATTCTCCCTGTCATTATTTTACCATTTCAATGTGGGCAAACTAGTCTTCCTTTTATAAAATCACCCCTTTTTGGTATATTGCCTCCATACTGGGTTATCCCTAGAGATGGGATGGATTTTATTTCCATTAAAGTATTACAGACAAGTTTAATTTGTTCTTCTACATAAATAAATATAAACATAACTGTCTTGGCAGCCCCAGGAGGAAGGTCATGTTGCAGTCAGAGGCTCTGCATCACAATATACTTGGAGGCCAACACCAGTGCATTTATGATGGAAGTTACTTCAATTGCTAAACACACTCATGCAGAAACACGTGTGCGCATACACACACACACACACACACACACACACACACACATCCAGCACCACAGCCCACATAGAGGGGACACAGGAACTACAGGCATCAAAAGGAATAAGATGGACAATATTTGAAAAGATAAACTTGAAAGTTCAGAATGTATAGATGTTGATTCAATTAGTATACAGAGTAATACGGGGAGGTACACAGCCTGGAACTGGGCTTAAAGATACATGCCTTTTTACTCAAATAAATGAAAGGTATGATAAAAGCAAGGAGAAATCTTTGAGGTGAGGAAGTTTTTGTGCAGAAGAGATAAACATGGCTGCTATCATGCTTTTGCAGGCAACAATCATCCTTTAAAGTGTACTCTCTGAAGAGGTTTTGATGATGCAGACGTCCATGTTTTTTCCATTCCATTTTTATGTTGCTAGAAAGATTCTGTTAAAAGCATTTCAGGTCCACACTTACAAAGGCACAGTAGGTACTGATATCAGAGTAATCAATCACTGTCAGTAGCAAGTTGGCCTCTGAGAGTGTGGTTTTTTGTTTTTGTTTTTTTCTTATAGCATATACACCTGTTCCCTAATTACCTCAGAGGACAAGCTGATAAACTGAGCTGTTTGAAATACACTGACTTTCACCGCACTTTTGAAGGTCTCCTAGCCTAGAAAGATTGAAGGGTGACCATGTGAGCATCTCGTGTATTGCTTCTACCTCAAAGAGTATGCGTGAAAAATAGAAGAATTTCAATTTCATGGAGTATTTCTATTTTTTCATTCTAATCTGACATTAGGTTAACCTGAACATCTTAAGTGAATTTCTAAAAGTTTGTAAGTACCAAAGTACCAATTTCATAATTCCAAAAAAAGGAGCATGCATTTTTCCTCTTTTAGAAACAGAGTTGTCCAACTCTTACATATTTTGCATAGAATTATATTAAAGGCAAGTTCAGCAAGAGAAAAAACAGAAGTGTTTTTTTCTGTTAGAAATTAGAAAATGCGGTAATTTTTCTACCATCCCCCTGAACACTGGGAAAGTATGGCCAGTTTTTAGATCTTATAATGCCTGATACCTAGTAAGCACTTAGTGAATTTTGTTGAAAGAAGTATAATGAATATATTTCTGAAACAATTTGGGGATTCTTGCCTTTAAAAGCCTACTTTCAGCATGGTAGATTTGTTAAAAGGTATATATTCAGTACATAAGCAGGTCACACATTTTTTTTTCCAAGTTACTTTAGAGTATATCACAACTGTGTGGTGGGAGTGGCAATGACCCAGGAGTTCAGAGACCTTGGCTCTACATTAGGCACCAACAGTAAATGGCTTGAGAAAGTGACTTAACTGCCGAGTTTCAGTCTCCACATAGGTGAAATGGTTAGTTTGGAGCAGGTTACTTCTGGTAGTCCGTGCAGCTTCAAAATTCTACAGTTGAATGGCTCAAATTAAGGAAAATTGACTCTAAATTTAACAAACACTGACATAGTGCCTACTATGTGCCAGGTAATATTATAAGTGCTTTACACACTATGTAGTCACGTAATAATAATTAAGCATATACTATGCATGGGGTAGTATTTCCTACACTGTAAAGTATAAGCAAATGACAGTTGCTATTAAAATGACAGTAATTTTATTAAAGTTCAATACAGTACAAATCATTAAAAAAGCAGAGTAGAAATAAAATAATACTTGGAATTCAAAATAATTTAAGAATAAAGTAGTTTTCCTGTTTAAACCACTAAGTAAACTTTAGATGGCTGAAATAAGTGATCTAATTTTTATTTGACTTAAGAGAATACACTAGCTGTGACACTTGACTTCACGTCGCTCTCACTGCAAATCATTGGCTTTCCTAGGCTTGAATGTTCACACATATTAAATCATATAGAAGAAAACTTTTATGAAACAAAGATATTCTACCAGTAATACATCTTAATATAGTATTCATTATAAATGTTTCAAGTGCACAATTTGTTTTAGAAAAATAAGCTAGAAACCAATGTATGATCACAGAAAACAGCAGAGCTTCTGGACATCAAAGGCATATTTGAGAAATGCAGTGGGCACATGGTTGCCTGTAAGCTTGGAACAGTAAGTACTACAATGGAAGAAATTTTGATTGGGAAGATACTAACAGGCTACAGTTCCTAGGCCTCCTAATGGTCCAAATCTCAAGCTAAATGGCTAAAACATGGATGGAAATTTGGCAAGTCCAGCAATTTCCATGTCTGGACATGCTGCGTGGGCCCTGGTCCTATTACTTTGACAACTGCCGAGACCACAAGCATTTTCATCACCTCCCTGTACTTCCTCTGCTCTTACTCATCCTTTATGGCCAAACTCGGGCACCACTTCCTCTAAGAAGTATTTCCTGAGGCAACCCCTTCCTGCTCCCCTCAAATGGCCCCCGCCCACACAGATGGTTGATTAAGGCACCGCCTCTGTGCTTCTATAAATCCCAGTATGAATCTCTAACATAGTTTGATTATTCAGGCTACCGGGTCGTATTACTATTACTACTGGCCCATAGCCTTTCCCATTAAGTAAACTGTGAGCTCCTTGAGAGCAAGAACTATGTTTAATTCATTGTTGGATCACCAGAGCCTTGGATAGTGGTTGACACAAATGCCCCACTTAAGAACTGTTTGTTAAATGAATGAATGGGTGGGTGGATAACAGCAACAGCTATTATTCACTAATAAAATAATTTGAACCACTGGCTCTCCTTTGTGCATTATAATTATAATTGGTTGGAAACTGTGATGAGAATTGACTGCGTCCAAAGGAGGCAATAGGGTGAGGGATGTATTTCTTACATGTTTGAGGAGTATCTTCATAATCAACAATTTGGTTTGGTTCATCCACCCCTGCTTACTCTGAGAATAGTAGATAAATTGTGGGAAGATAAAACATCATTTAAAAAAATCTATTCAATGGAGATTTACTGAGCATCTACTATCCAAAGTGGTATGTGTCCTAGGCAGACCGAGATTCTATCCTCAAGGGGACCATAGTTTAGATATTTAAGTAAAGGAAGAAAGTGACACATGACATCAAAGAAACCAATGTTTACTAAAATGAAAAAACATGTAATAAGGGTCATACAAAGGTCAGAGATGTCAGGGCTTCCCTGGTGGCGCAGTGGTTGAGAGTCCGCCTGCCGATGCAGGGGACGCGGGTTCATGCCCTGGTCTGGGAAGATCCCGCATGCCGCGGAGCGGCTTGGCCCGTGAGCCGTGGCCGCTGAGCCTGCGCGTCCGGAGCCTGTGCTCCGCAACGGGAGAGGCCACAGCAGTGAGAGGCCCGCGTACCACAAAAAACAAACAGACAAACAAAAAGGTCGGAGATGTCAGAGATAAATGGCTGGATTCACAAGAAGCCCCTACCAGGCAGGAGACCTAGGTTGGATCATCATGGCTCAAAACCTGCTCTAAGTTGTAAAGGTCTTGGACCCAGAGATGGTCGGGTCCAAGGAAATTGGCCTACACACACACACACCAAGCTTACTGGAACCTGGAAAACCAAAAGGCCAATGACAAGGCCAACTGGAAAGTTAATTAGGGCTTAAACATGGATTCAGAGTAAAGGGAGCTGGATGGAATGGGAGATGCTTCAGCCACACAATGCAAGTGCACAAGCCTGACCTCACATGCAAACCTTCTCTCCAGGAATCAAAGACTAGATCCAGTATTTCCCTCTCTTGGACAGTACCGGATAAATAGAGGACCTGGTGGCTATAGGTATATGCCATACATAGTAACCATTATAGGATTTCAGAGGATTAAAAGATGACATTCGGTCATAGAGATTCTTTATGGAAGAAGCAGTATGTCAACAGTGTCTTTTAAGATTGCTTAGAGTTTGCAACTGTGAATTGGGGGGAAAAAAAACTCTGAACAGAGGGGAGAGCACGAGCAAAGAAAGCGAGTGGTTCATTTTTTGCTGGACACAGGGTATGTGACGGAGGATAGTAGAATATTATGAAGGAAAGGTGGAAACAGGTCATGGACAGGCTTGAAAGCTAGTTATGAAGTCAAATGTTCCTCTTTGAGCAGTGGGGAGTCATAGTAAAGAAGAAGCATGTACGCCTGGAAAGCGAATTCGGCCACAGTGTGTGAGCTGACTTGAAGGAGGGAACCCCAGATACAGAGGCCATTGGGAAGCTCCAGAATCTACATGGGAGGACTGAAACTAGGACAACAGCAATGTAGACGGAGCAGAGAGAGTCTGAAGGGTACTAATCAGGAAGTACCATATTTTTTTCCAAATACACACATATACTCATTCCAAAGAGAATATAAAATATATAATTTAAAACCAAATCTGTCCTAATTTCTGTGGAATTCTCCACTTATAAAGAACAGGAGACTGAAAAATCATCCAGGGAATTCCCTGGTGGTTCAGTGGTTAGGACTCGGCGCTTTCACTGCCGTGGCCTGGGTTCAATCCCTGGTCGGGGAACTAAGATCCCACAAACCATGTGATGCGGCCCCAAAAATGAAAAATCATCCATCCATTTAGCCAATTTGATTGATTTGGGATGGTCTAAGTATCAAATATGATAAAAATGGGATTTTCAACACATCAACACAGTGGGTATGTATACCTAAGGGACAGGCTAAGCGAAAAGAAAAAAATATCCTAGGAAGTAAATTTTCTTTTCTCCCGAAATGTCCAGGTGATTTCTCCAGATAGACACTCTTTTGAACACTTTCTAACATTAGCTAACCCAACTAACAGGAATGCTGCAGAAAACAGAAACAGGAACTTTGTGAGAAGTTTGATTACCTGTATGGCATCTTGGAGGAAAGGAAGAACGAAATGAACCAAGTCATCACCCGAACCCAAGAGGAGAAGCTGGAACATGTCCGTGCTCTCATCAAAAAGTATTCTGACCATTTGGAGAACGTGTCAAAGTTGGTCGAGTCAGGAATACAGTTCATGGATGAGCCGGAAATGGCAGTGTTTCTGCAGGTAAGTATCCCTTTGGCCCCTGAGGAAACAAACCAAGACGGTGGGGAGATGATCCTGAATAGCTGTCGTCACATTTTCGTTATTTTCTGTACATCTCACTTTGATCTATCTTCTCAACCAAAATATATGTGCTTATATCTCCATCTGTTTAAACTATTTCATAAGCATATATTTAAGGGATCATGGCATTGCTTAAATATGAAAGGGCCCTGGTATAAAACAGCAGTTCTTTACAGCACTTAGAAGCTAAGCTATGAGATGTTCAGAGTCAGCAAAGGAAAGAATTAAATCTCAACACCGTCTTTGATGAAATGAATTTAAGTAGGCTTGTCTTTTGTTTGCTTCCACAGAATGCCAAAACCCTGTTACAAAAGTAAGTAGTTTTCATTTCATGAAAAAAAGCATACTTTTCATTTTTACCCAAGGCTATCAAACTTTACACAGTGACAGAAAGTGGCAACTTGTCTTTGTTGCAGAATTTCTGAAGCATCGAAGGCATTTCAGATGGAGAAAATAGAACATGGTTATGAGAACATGAACCACTTTGCAGTCAACCTCAGTAGAGAAGAAAAAATAATTCGCGAAATTGATTTTTACAGAGGTTTGTTATTCTTGTGACCATTTGGCCAAAAGTGCAGGTGTGTGAAAGCGTCAGATGGGTTCAGTGGGAGGAAAGGGGGATTCAGGATCATCTCCTCAATGGATGTCGACAACTTTACAAGGGTCATAATCCAACGTGAAGCTCGATTTCATGACAGAATCATGTAGTTTGCTGACGGTGTTTATTTAGCTTGGCATATCACAGTGCTTATTATAATTCTGGTATTAGGCATTTAACTCTGGGTTGTCAAATATTTAATAATCGATGGTGATGATAATATCTCAACTTCAGCCCTACACAAGGTGTGAGCCATAATGATAATAATGTGAAGTGTCATCAGGTGCAAGGTTAAGGATGAGATAAAAATAAAACATAGTAGACACTTGGATCAGACATTGTAGCACTTTCAGTTAAACTCTAGAGGGCAAGAAAAGCAATGGGTCATAGGGTAAGTCACACCTGGAAATAAAACTGACCCTATGTGATCAGATGCACTCAATGAGTTCTAAACACATCCCTATCATTTGGCCTAGAAATGCCACGCTTGGAAATTGATCCTGATGAAAGAGTTGAAAAGAGGAGCCCATTTCGATGATGAGATTCCTTGGCTAGACCACTATAATGCCATAAACTTGTATCAGTGCCCACAGACAGAAGTTTAGAAGCAAATCTTCAGGATGAATCATTTAAAAAAAAAATCCTTAATATCATCTCTCATTAATATTGCCTGAGGAAATACTAAGATCAGTGGGTTAAGAAAAGAGTCGTGGCGTTAACTGTGGCAAAAGTCAGCATTCACTGAACAAAGAATGTGATCAATTAAACAGGGTCGGTGTTTTCTGACATAGGGAAGAGAGTTGTGTTTCCGTTTAATTTGACAGAGATAATCATAAGTGACGGTCCCAGCCCTCCGGGAGCTTGCGAATGTGACAGAGCGTGATAAAAATGGGGACAGCCTCCGGGGGTCAGGTGGATGGCGCGCGGTGGTAAGGACAGGGCTCTGTACTGGCGAGGGGAACAAGGAGGGTGGTGATGATTGGAACCTTTCTCACATTTGTCCACATATAATTAGAAGCGCGAGCCCCCCCGTGGCGTACTCGGGCCACAGTTAAGTGTCTGATGGACAGGATTTGCCCAGCCCTGACCTTAACCTGAGCTATAAATAGTGGCCAGTAGTGTTTTTCGTGGCCGCCGTGGTAATCATAACGATATGAAAATGCATTGCTTTACCAGAAGATGAAGACGAAAGAGGAGCAGGAGAAAGGGAGGGAGCGGGAGAAGAGGCAGTAGACGTGGAAGAGGCGGAAAATGTCCGAACAGAGTCATCAGGAGGAGGTGAAACCCCAGAGAAAGGTCTGGAGTCCCGTCCGCCCACCTCAGAGCTCCAGGCTGCCCCAGAGCCTGCCCCAGCCCTGCCACCCGCCGCGGATGCCCCGGTGACACAGGTAACCGTTCCTGAGCTCCTTCTTACAGGCCACGCACGCGTGCTTCCTTGCTGACAAGACTTAGTTTCACATGATTTTCTCACCAATGACACCCTCAAATCTGAGGCACTCTTTGGAAATTGTGTGTGTGTGTGTGTGTGTGTAACATGTTAGTTCACAGAGAGCTGATATCATGAGGATTGAGTACAGATGTAGGATATAGGTTGAGAAATAAAAATGGTTATACTTTCGGAATTTTGAATTTTCTGTAGGTAATAAAGGAACTAAACAGAGAACCCATGCTAGTTTATGTCCCTGTTGCTTACCCTGAAACAGAGCTATAGCTTTTGTTCCATGGGCAAATAGATGAAGCTTAGTTTTCTGTGTATCTGTCATTTGATGAGATTATGTGTTGACAGAATTGTTTTGAAAAATTTCTTAGGAAATTAGCTCATCCCAGATACTGTACTTGATTGACTGACTTTATATTTCTAAGATGTCACTGTTTGGTGTTCAAGCCTCTGTACTGACTGCATGACACCTTTAGCAGACAGATCCCAACCTCTGGAGTTTGTAGACAATGAAGATGCATTAAAAAAAAAAAAAGTCCTGGTTTCAAAGTGGATTGGAATTATCTATAGCAATAAAACCTCAGAGAGGGAACTCAGAGATGGAATTATATCCTATGCTCTGTCTCCATAGGAAACTGGGCTAAAATACTATTTATAGTTCCTAGAATCTTGAAATTCTGGGTATACCAATTGCACTGAAATCGAAAGTGGTATGGTAACTAAATGAGAGTTGGGTTTGATCAATCAGATCAATTTTTGGTTTTAGAAAAGAGGTTTTGGGGGCCCACATATAAAAATAAATTAATGCTGGTCAATAATTTGCCCTTTCTCCCATATCTGATATTTTATAAGCAACCTTTGTTTTAGGCTTCTGCTGTCTGCCTGCCCAGGCCACCATCTAGTGAAAGACAAGCCCAGAAAAGAAGAGGGGGCACGTGCAGATGCCGAGACAGAGGGCCGCTAGCTGCATTCTTGCCTTTAGTGCTTGCGGAGGGTGGGGTGAGCTGAAACCTGCACTAGATCAGGCACTGCGCACAGACCTATCAGTTTTCAAACAGCAAGGGAACTAAAATCAACTGCCTTTTTTTTTTCTTCTTTTTTTTTTTTTTTTTTTTTTTTTTTTTTTTACTTTTGAATGTATCTGTCCTATGAAGGGGGAGGTTGTACCCACTGGCTCTCAGCAGACCACAGAGTCTGAAACTCCAGTCCCTGCAGCAACGGACACTGCGGATCCCTTGTTTTACCCTAGTTGGTATAAAGGCCAAACGCGGAAAACCACCACAAACCCACCTTCCACCCCAGGGAGCGAAGGTCTGGGGCACGTAGGGCCTTCAGGTTCTGAGGATCCGAACGTGCGGCAGGCAGAAGGGGCAGAAGCCGCAGCCAGTGAGAGGGCAGCAGTGAGTGGTAAGGAAACTAGCTCACCTGCGGCTACTTCTCAGGTTAGTGTCGATGCTCTGGTGTCTGAATGCTAACCCCCCGTGCCGCCCGGGGTCCAGCCGGGATGACAGCAAGAAGGAAGGGCTTCCAAAGGGGCAGAGAGAACCCAGGGCCTTGGGAAAAACAGAAACAACTCATCCCCCCGTGTTGGCTTGTTTCTCTAAGCCTTACATGAAACACAAATTTGACTTCACTCTGCTCATGCGTGGCGACCTCACACCTGGCTTCCCAGGGGAGGGATGCAAGCGAGCCTGGCCCTTAGGCCTGCAGGTGAAAGCTGCTCCATCTGCAGTGACTGGCTGGTGTCCCTAGCTCCCCTCTGCCAAGGCCACTTGACCTTGCTCGGCCTTTTCTGCATCCTCCTTGAGCTTCCAAAGACTAATCATCTGCTTTTGTGTCATTCCCAACAACCCCCAAGGAACACAGAATTGAGTTCTGTGTCCACTCTGGAAAAATAACCTGATTCATGGGTTCTGGGAGTGTGCCAGTGACAGCTGGGCAAAGATAGTCTTGGCTTAATTAAACTGGTGCTTCCTAAGCATGTGCTCCTGGGAGCAGAAAAGCACAGGTTTTCTTCCTTTGGAATTTTTTAAAGGGTCATTAAATACCTCTTTTTTTCTTTTTATAATGCAAGTTTGAAGTCCACGTCTTCTTCCTAATGCTGGGTTAGATGTTTGCATGGCTCAAAGATTCCATAGAAGAGGTCTTGCACAATTTCTTCTCACGGAAGAATGTTCATGGTTACTCCATACCCATGAGTATTCTTATATGACGTGTGCGTGTGAGTGTTGCCCAGACACGGGGCTGGCAGAGAAATTTGCTCGAGTTCTGTGCTCCTGGGTCATCAGGTGATTACGAACAACAAAAAGCATTTTTTCAGAAATCATAAAATTACCCTCTTGACTGTATCTGCTCAAGTGAACCTCGATTTCCATGAGGTAATAAATGGAAATGATTTTTGGAAAATTCAAAGATGAACATGCTTTTGTGCCATGTATTTATTTTCACAGATGAAAAATGACAAAACTAAATGTTTGGTGTAAGGAAACCTTTTGTGGTTGTTTTTAGGTTAAAAAAAAATGGAGTAGAAAGTTTTCTAGAAAACTGATGGGAACTTTATTTCTAGAAAGTTTATGGGATTCCTTACATATTTAGTGGAAGTTGAGTCAGGAGGAGCTGTTTTCTGAAAACGGTAATACAATAATAACCCGAAATAGGAGAACACCCCAAACGAAAATGAAAAATCTATCTAAATGATGTTGAAAAATATTATTTGTGATAATATCAGTGAAGCTTTCTTCTTGTTCTCTCACAGGAGTTAGCAATCTGCCTAGCACTTTTGGCTTTCCTTGTACTGCACTACATCTGGCGTCAGATTCAGTGCTTGATTTTTACTTTAATGGGTAGGAAACATTTTCTTTTCCCTTGACTAACATCTCGTGTAGCTCTTCCATACATGTTCCTCTTCCGTAGGCCCAGGGATGGATTTCTCCCCAACTCTGAGGCTCAGCCACCTAAAAAGTACCAAGTTCTTAGACAGTACTCGTGGCCTTAAGGCACCTCCCTGAGGATAATCACTCCATCATCTAATCCTGCATGGAGGGGGATCCTGACTCAGAACAGAGACTCCGTGGGCAATTATTCAGTAATCCAGTGGGAGTGGACCCTCCAGAATAGCCATTAGGGGAGGCCAGTTTCAAAAGATGTGTCCATAATGCTGTGAGGACTCACTGCTCTTCAAGTAGATCGAGGACCAGCAAAGGCCTGATTCAGGAATACGCAGGGTTTCCATCGATTACGTAGCAGCATTTCATCTGCCTCACCAGAGGGGTGCCCAGGAGGTGGCCAGGTAACTGCATTGATGGGCAGGTGGACCAGGTGACTTCTAGTTCTTTCTTTCTGAACCCTCAGACTCTACAGTGTCTCTCCTGGAACATCAGGGACATTTCAGCCAGGTGAGATCTGAGTGCATAGGAGCCAGAAGGCCAACGTTCATCTACTGGCCATAAAGAATCAGAACCAAAGAAAAGTCATAAAGCCAGCACACAGCATATTATTTTTGATACACGTTCTCATGGTCATGCCTTTTCTTTTCTTTTTTTTTTTTTTTCCTTGCGTTATGCGGGCCTCTCACTGTTGTGGCCTCTCCCATTTGCGGAGCACAGGCTCCGGACGCGCAGGCCCAGCGGCCATGGCTCACGGGCCCAGCCGCTCCGCGGCATGTGGGATCCTCCCGAAACGGGGCACGAACCCGCGTCCCCTGCATCGGCAGGCGGACCCTCAAGCACTGCGCCACCAGGGAAGCCCACGCCTTTTCTTGATTTTCCTGTTAGAAGGTTTGCTTAGGGACTGACATCTTTCTCCTTTCTCAGCCTTTTGAAAATTATCAGCTTACTGAATCATATTTAAAGATTCAAACACCATGTGCTTTTGAGTAAATGACCTTGCTGGACCCAAGACCCAGCTCCCTGTGCCTGTAGCTCAGAAGTGATTCGGGGTGACTAGTGCTGAAAGGACTCAGCTATTTCTGGCTTGCTGACTTTTCCCTGGTTGACATTGACTCCTCTGGAAGCTCCAATCATAGCTCCTTTCTGCCTCATTAGCTGTCCGCTCAGCAATGGCAGTAGGCTCTCCATGGGTCCCTGTCATGTCTATAACTGTGTGTGAGTAGGACCCGCCCCAGTGTCTAATAGTCAGCCAGAAACCTGTGTACCCTAGAATGTTCTGAGTGTCCTTATCATCCGCTCAGGTGCATAACTCCTCCTCCTCTCATTATTTTTGGTGAAAAGCAGGGGAGGAAGTATTGGCCATGGACTCAGTGGGGCAAATGGGGAGAGAGAAAACTCCATGCATCATTGGAATATCCTGAATAACTGGATCTGAATAATTGTCTGAAGAGTTCAGTTTACATTCTGAGGATTCAGGTTTGGGGCTTTGTTGCCATATATCTGTGTAATGCTTCTCTGAGGCTGCAGGGGGAGAGTCATGCTTCTTGTCTGCCATCCACTGAGCCCATGTCATGGATGCTGTGTCATTCACGTGCCTGTCATGAGGCTGAGGCAGGTGGGGCGGGGTGGATAGGGTGAACTGACCTTCTTATTTCAAAGAACCTTGCTTGTGTCATTCCTGGTGTTTGAGAAAGGGCCTTTCACGTAGCGAAGGAAACCTATTCGTGATGCAGGAACACTCTTTGATCCCTGCCTGAAAGAGGGTACGGACAGATAGACAGAGATCAAATTCCTCACCTCTGTGAAGGTTTCGCAGGCCTGATTCACCTTCACTACCTCAGAACCCAGCTCATTAGATTAATATTTGTCCAACGCAGTGTTAGCTTGTTAGAATTTCACACTTCATCATTAGTCTTTCCTTGAACATTTAGGATGTGACACAAAAGTTCTCTTGGTTCACTGGTAGCCTTACCTCTCTTAACAATATGGTCCCCTGTCAGGAAACGAGGTTGCCTTAGAATTTCAGAAGCATCTAAGGATCTGGCTGATCTGTAAACTCACTTCAGCCCCATCAGTGGAACTGCAAACCTTTTAAGAAGGCAAATGTTTCCAGGTGCTTTTTCCTCATGGCCATTCACACAGCCTGCCCTTGCTTTCGCTGCCTGTGATTTCTGATGCTGTATTAACTCTTACTTTATCACATACCTTCTCTCTTCACCTAATTACGTAGGCAGATTATGCGTCAGAAATTGGCCGTGGCAAAAAAAGCAGACGTTGACTCTGCACCGGTGGTGAACCGGGATTCTGCTTTTTGTTTGATAAGAGGTACATGTTGCCTTCCCCACCTTCATTCTCAAAGAAAAACGAATTTCTCAACAAGTTTTGGATTCAGCCCTATCTATATCACACTGTGCAAAGCCCATATACATGAACTGTTTTTGGTTGTCGTTTTTTTTTTTTTGGCCGCACTGCAAGGCGTGTGAGATCTTAGTTCCCCCAGTCAGGAGACTAGGAATCGAACCCATGCCCCCTGCAGGGGAAGTGTGGAGTCTTAACCACTGGACCACCAGGGAAATCCCATGAACTGGTCTTTAGCTGCAAAATGGCCCTCTAAGTTCCCACCCTTCTAGACCAGGCCTGCTGTATATGCTCAGTCAATGCAAAGCAAGTTTGAAGGAAATAGCATTGGATCTACTTCATGTATTAATTTTTTAATTTATTTTTTAAAAAATTGCACCACGCCCTAGTCAACCTCAGAAGACAGGGCAATAGTAAGATGGGGAGCACACTGTGATGAGGTCGGCCACCCTTGGAAAGCAGTCTCTGTGAGCCCCATCTCCTGGGTGATTTCCTTGTCCAACCTGCTTCCTCTGCTGCCCTTCTCTTCCTACCTACTTACATGCAAATCACACCCAAGTGTTAACACAGGGACCACGCCCACCCTCATGGATAACTGGGTATTTTATTGGGCATATGTGTGGCAATTAGATTCTTCCAGAAGTGGGAGCAGCAACAATTGAAAGCCCCTCCGTGTTCCCCTTCCTCCCTTCCCAGTGAGGCTTAGTGGCTTTGGTTGGAAGAATTTATTCAAACCATTTGATGAGAGCTGTACAGGGAACAGGGATTTCCAGAGAAATGTCTCCCTA
The DNA here is from genome assembly GCF_000442215.2 of Lipotes vexillifer. Taxonomy (NCBI): domain Eukaryota; kingdom Metazoa; phylum Chordata; class Mammalia; order Artiodactyla; family Lipotidae; genus Lipotes; species Lipotes vexillifer. The sequence goes on from NW_006773723.1 coordinate 1,705,831, forward strand.
TTTGGTAGATTAACTTGGCAGCTGCTCTGGCTGACATTTGTTCTGGACCATGGCAGCTGCCTTAAGGTTGGAGGACCCCAGCCCCACTTCCACCACACACACACACACACACACACACACACACACACACACACACACACACACACACACACACACATCTAGAGGCAG
>NW_006773723.1:1706008-1722472 GCF_000442215.2 Lipotes vexillifer
ACACACACACACACACACACACACACACACACACACACACACACACACACACCTGCAGAAAGCCAGTTGCTTTGGAGATGGGGTTGTTGACATTAAAATCTCTGCCACGTCTACCTCTGTAAAGGACCACAGCTTATCTAGTTCACCAGAGCATGAAGCTGTAGTTGTCAGAGACCCTAAAAGCTTTTACCATATCGTAGCTATTTGTAGTTGCAAGGATAGAATATCCACTTTCTACATTCCATTCTTCAAGTCTGAAAATAGACAAACAAGTTGGATAGAAACTCTGCTAAGGCTTGGGGCTCAGGAAAGATCAATGAAATAGAGACAGGACTTAGGTTCCTGTCCTGTTCCTTCTGCATCTGACTCTGGACATTTAATTTCTTTGAGCCTTAGTTTTCTCATGAGGAAAAGGAAGCAACTACTCGATGAAAGGATTCATCTATTTACACAACATTAGAGAGTGAAAAATCTAGTACTAAGAATTTTATAAATTGTTTCAGGATGTTTTCATTGGGAGGGTTATGGACTTAGGCCTGACACAAATCATTCTGGGCGACAATAATAATAATAGACTTTCAGTGAAATAGATAGCCCATTGCATTTCTCCAAATGTATTTCTTGCCTTGAAGCTCTTACATAAATCCCTAATTCCCAAACTGTTTCCAAACCTCCTCCTAGGCACCCATTTAGCTGAATGTTTACACAGCCGTGATTACCCTTTGAGATGCCATAAACTCCACAAAGTCCACGTCTAAGTCCACCTAAAGGTACTTAGGCCTCATTGCCCAGTAGAGCAAAGACTTAGAATGTACACAGTAAAGGTAGTCACGGAACAGTAGATGAATGAAGAGATGACAGATGATGTGAATTTTTAAATTTACCTATTCTAAGTGTACGGGTCAATAAGTTTTGACAAGTATGTAGCATCGTGTAGCCACTATCACAGTAAAGCTATGGAGTATTTCTGTCACTCCAAGAAGTCCCCTCACGTGCCTTTGCAGTTGATCTCCTTCCTGCATCCCAGCTGCTGTTTTGCTTGTCTTTATAGTTTTGCCAGTTCTAGAAGACTGTATAAGTGAAACATCCAATACATAGACTTCTGTGACTGGCTTTTTTCACTTTGCAGAACGCTCTTGAGTCATCCATGCGGTTGCATGTATCAGTAGCTCATTTCTTTTTATTCCTGAGTAGTATTTCATTGTATGGAGATTTTCCAGATTGCTTTCTGTTTGATTTCTGGTTTGATTCCATTGTGGATAGAGAATATTTGTTATATGATTCCAATCCTTTTAAATGTATTAAGATCTGTTTTATGGCCCCAAATATGAGCTAACTTGGTGAATGTTCCATGTGCAGTTGAAAACCTTGTATTTTCTGTTGTTGTTGGGTGGAGTGTTCTATAAATGTCCACTAGGTCAGAGAGTGTTCAGCCTCACTCTGTCCTCACTGATTTCCTGCTTACTTGTTTTATCAATTGCTGAGAGGGGAATTTTGAGATCTATGACTCTCATTGTGGATTTGTCTACTTATCCTTGCAGCTCTGTCAGCTTTGCCTCATGTATTTTGAAACTCTGTTTAGGTGCCTATATTAGCATTGTTATATTTTTTTGAAGAATTTATCCCAAGATAAGTGTTAAAAAAAATAACTCTTTTTGTGTCTGCCTGCTTGAATGGATACAGAGAGGTCCTCGCTCTCATAGATTAATACTGTTTTTTAAGGTTGGGTAGAAAAGTTAGAGGGCCGATGGGGAGAGCCTGGAGGAGGAAGATGCTGACAGTCCTTAAGACGTTCCAAATGGCTGGCCACGGAAGACCTCACGGCCTAAATCCAACACACCGGTCTCCCCTTCCTTTCACAGCCACGCACAGGGCCAAGCATAGCAAGGGCCGCGATGGCTGAGGTGCCTGATGCTTTTAAGTGAGAAGGCTGAACTTTACAGTCTGATGATTAGTTTTCACCCGTCCGTGGGGCCCTATTTTTAGTTTAGATGTAAATTGCTTTATGAGCTAATATGTCTGTACATTTTAATGACATGCCTCTGCCCCAGTTCACTCCTTGTCCTGGCTACACCACTTTCCACGGAACTGCAGAAGCCACCCTGTCGTGGGCCAGGGACTTCCAACCCTGGGCTTGTCCTCTTGGCTGAGAAGGTCCTAGGTTCCCAGCCCAAGTGTTGACAAGAAGGTGCAGATGGTCCTTCCTTCTGTCCTGAGCGTTCCCAGATGCTTCCTATCGAATATATCATGAGCTCAGAGACAGAACATCAGGGACAATGTGGGTTACCCACACCTTTGGGCTCTTCACTCTAAAATAGCAAAAGGGATATGTGGAGTCCAGTGCAGGAAGTATCTCCAAGGAAAACCAGCCCATGGCCATCTTAGTTCCCAGCCCAGGTTCTATAAATGTTGTCCTGTGAGGGTATAAAGGTGTTCCCAGGGGAAAATAAAAAAAACATTTCTTAGAAGAAAGAAGGAAAGAAGGAAGGCAGGAAGGAGGAAAGAAAGACACATGGCTCTAGCCAAGATTCTTAAAGCCCAGAGTTTATTTCCTAGAGTCTCAGAAACCAATACATGTGTCCCCAGACCCGAGATCTTAGCAAATTTCTCATGAATCCAAGATTCAGTCCCCTTGAAAAATATTAATATTTTCTTAAACTGGGATGAACAATAGCCAACGTTCCAAGGAAAAGCAGGTGTGTGGAGCTCTGGGTCCCCACGAGCTGTCACACGCAAAAAGATAAAATAATTTTCATGCAAATAACCTTTGAGACCAAATCACTCACTCGGATCTTAAGGGCAAATATCAGCTCCAGCTGCCACTAGGGACTGAGAGGTGAGAGATGCCTGAGGCTATAGGTCCAGAAAGCTTCTTTTCTGAGCAAGATTAATTCCACAAGGTATCACAGCACGTTTTAAAAAGTAAAGCAGGAGACCAAGAATATGATTTCCCATGAGTGTGACTATAGGTCCTGTGTTCTTTGAAATGATCTATTTAATTTTCCAAAACAAACTGAAATGAATGAAAACTTAACTATGTTCTCTAAATTGAATTGAGGGATTCAGGGTGTCAAATTATTTTCAAATAGAAACCCCTACTGAGAGCAATTGCTTGTGTTTTACAAATTAGGAGAGTCAAGCTTATGAATCGAATCGCTGATAAGCCAGGCACCCTGACTATGCTGGAATTTCACTTGGTAAAAATAGACAACAAATCAGCACTCAGGACTAGCCTACATTTACTGCATAACATTGTCCAGTACTTAATAGTCCCAGAAATTATAAGAAGTTCTGATAATGAAATGCAGGCATTTTTACATAGAAAAAATTTTGGAGTAAGGTTTTCACTTAAAGAAGTCAGTTTTGGGCTTCCCTGCTGGCGCAGTGGTTGAGAGTCCGCCAGCCAATGCAGGGGACGCGGGTTCATGCCCCAGTCCGGGAAGATCCCACATGCGAGCGGCTGGGCCAGGGAGCCATGGCCGCTGAGCCTGCGCATCCAGAGCCTGTGCTCCGCAACAGGAGAGGCCACAACAGTGAGAGGCCCGCGTACCGCAAAAAAAAAAAAAAAAAAAAGTCAGTTTTAATGAGACTATTAGATGAATATTATTAATGCTTTTTCATTTGTATCCTGCAACTGCAATTTTCTCTTTCTGGGTTTTTTTTTTTTTTTTTCCTGTTGGGAAAGCGACATCCTAATAACTGTCAATTTGAGGACTTTTCTAGAAGGGCCAAAAAAAAAAATTCTATACTGAAACTGTAGGCTATATTTCTCAGGATCAAATAGCTTCCTTAGTAAAAGTCACTTTAATAGGAAGCTAAACTGGATGTATCTGTTTTAAAGAAATGTAATGTAAATTGTCTGTGAGCAGGGTAATGAATTCATTTCCCCTGGCAACCTGCACCCACAGCTCTACGATTCCTGAAAACAGTAACGCAGGCACTGGGGAGAGCTCTCTGGGGGAGTTGTTATGACATAGCTAGTTGGGTTTTGCTTCCCATATTTTTTAAATGTTTATTATTCTAAGACTCTTGTTAGTGTTGTACATCCTGTGGATTTTTTTCTGTCTTTATTTATGTATCTCAGTGATTTCCAGGCCTTTTCCCCACTACAACCAACAAAGCAAAGAAGGAATCCACCATCGTGAGAAACCAGTGCCACGTGGTAATGACTGTAACTAATGGGCAAGGTCTTTGACAGAGATTCTCTCATTTAAACCTCACAACAACCCTGCACAGTAAGAATTGTTAAACCTCCTCATTTTTTAGTGGAGGATTATAGGGGATGAGTGACCTGCTCCAAATCATGGAGCAGCTGGGAGCTTGGTGCCCGGTGACCCCTTGTCCACCACCATGGAGTGTGTGCGTGCAGCAGAATGGAGGCCGTGCCCATATCTAGGAAAAGTGGGTGAATCCCCACTTTACCTGGGTTGATGTGATTGAGGCAAAAATAGTGTGACCAAGGGTTCTCTGCATTGACTCACCACTCATGACACATGGGCATAGAGAGGTCGGTTCTTGGCCTCCACTGCCTGCAGTGATGTGCGCATACATTGCAAATGAGTGCACCAGTCCTTCAGCTGCACCCAGGCTGCTGACCCACCTGCCTCCCTGTCTCTTCCTGGGGTGGTGTCAGCCTGTGCCCTGAGTCTCGCATGCTCAGCAGCACTCGCTGCCTCTTTTCTCCTTGGGTTTATGGTCTCAGCATAACCCACAGCGTTACTCTGAGCCAATTGCTCAGCCATCCCATGCTTTCTTGTCCATGAATTGGGCACAGCAATACCATCAGCCTCCCATGGCTCTCGAAAACCTGTTTGACTGTTTCCCCCCACACAAGGCAAAGAAGTCCCGTTTGTGAGGAATTAATGATCTAATTAGCATCCTTTGTAATTCTCTTCTCCTTTCAGGAAGGCTGAGAACACACACACTCTGTGCCGGACACACAATGTCAGGTCCATGCCTGAGAAGAGGGCTGCCTATAGGTTTATTTTTTTATTTTTTTGCGGTACGCCGGCCTCTCACTGCTGTGGCCTCTCCCGTTGCGGAGCACAGGCTCCGGACGCGCAGGCTCAGCGGCCATGGCTCACGGGCCCAGCTGCTCCGCGACATGTGGGATCTTCCCAGACCGGGGCACGAACCTGTGTCCCCTGCATCGGCAGGCGGACTCTCAACCACTGCGCCACCAGGGAAGCCCTGCCTGTAGGTTTTTGCAGAACTGTGATATCAGCATTTTCACTTCTCCTTCCTGCTCCCCACCGACCCCATCAATTCCTAGACACCATGTTTGAAACAGACCACAGAGAGTACACCACACATCTTCCTCCAGGTTAAGAAAAAGTGAGTGAGTTTAATTTCTTCTCGTTTCATAGTCCTGGTTTCTGATCTTCCCTAATTTAGCAAGAGGGAGACAGCTAATGGCAACGAAGCCCCGAGATCAACTCCCTTCATCCATCCCTTCCATCCCTCAGTGTGCAGAACTGTAAATTCTCCCAAGGGCAAAAAATGCTCTTTAGTGAATGTTTTCCTTCCAGGGCTCATTTGGTGGAGCGAGGGGTACCTCTTTTCTCCTTCCTCTGGCATCTGTGGAGAGCGTGCTGTATTGTCACAGCTCTGTGCTGCATTCCTAACATAACTTGATTGCTCTGCCACTGAGCAGAGATGACTGCATTCCTGTGAAAGAACTGCCCATGATGGACCTGCCCAACCGAGTTTCCAGGGCTTAGACCCTTGGCTGTGAGTCACAGACCATGCCCCAGTCACTTCTCAGGCACTGATGACTGGCCCATACTCTCTTTTCCAGTCTGGAATCCATAATGCTTAAGCTGTCCAAGGGCCTGAGGTTCACGAATGCTAAGCAGGGAGCAGGCCAATGCTTGGGTTGAATCTTTCTGAATAAACCTTCTACCCTTGACCTTGGCGTTCCTCCTTACACCTGTTTCCAGCAACTGGCTCTGATTCTCTGACCCAGCCCAGCAGGTGCAGGACAAACATTGGTGGTCGCCCACTCAGTGGCCTCAATCTAGCTTTACCCTTCTCACCCACATTCCTTTAAGGCAAATGGCTTTCACTGTGGATGCTCAAGGCTTCTTTTGGATTGACCTAGAAAGACTGGCATTTAACATGCATGGTAACCAGATCCTTCCGTCAGGTTGAATTTGTGATTGGCATTCACGGCGGCAGAGAGGAGGCGGGGCCCAGGTGTGGGGCTGGACACAGTTTCCTCACTGCCCCCAGCACCTCCTTCCATGCTGGGCATGTGGCTGACATGTCCACAACAGCCCAGCCCTCAGGGTGAGGCAGGGCCATTTCTAGGTAAAATGGTATCTGGCAGGGGTGGACCTGGAGCCATCAGCTCCATTAATGTCTCAGTTGCAATTCAGTTTGTCCAATCAGTTACTATCACTTGGATAAGCCTGAGGGAATGGAACGCAGGACAGTTACATTGTAATGGATCAGAATCGTGGGTGGTGTACACGATGCTCATTTGGGGAAGGCCTGAGGCTGGCACCTTACAGAGGCCCTGGGAAGCTTAGAGGCAGCCTGAGGGCACTGGTTACTCATCAAAATGACCTGGCACAACTCACTCTTTTATTTGGGGCTAGCAAAAAATAATTCCTCTTATAAATGTAGCTACCCTGTCTTATGCCAGAGTGAATATCAGGAAAGCGTCTGTTTTGTTCAGTCAGTGAATCAAGTGGGCCAAGCCGCATTTAGGTAAAGGGGGCTACTGGTGTTGCCCCCAAGCCCAAACAAGAGCATTTCATCCAAAACGGCACCCAGTTATATCCCCTGCGCTAAGTGTCCAGGGACACATTTGGCCTCAGTGAAACGCCAAAGGCAGTTTCACGCTTTGATTGTCAAGAATATTGCCACAAGAAGCATGTTGGCTTTTTAAAAATATTCATCCCATTTAGCATAAAAATCAAGCCAAAGACTCCGTTGAGTATTATCCTCTCTTTTCTTTGACACCTTCCTACTAAAAACTAACCTTCTGTTAAGATAAGAGCAACAAGCTTGTGTGCCTTTAGAGACCAAGAAGGTACGATTAATGAAAAAACAGGTGAGGTGAGAGGAAAAATGTTGATAGAAGCACAAATATAATACATGATATTGTTTGCTTTCCTCTTAACTTACTTTGAGCGTCGCAACTGTACAAGCACAGTGGCAAATGACCGCTGAAAACAGCCTTGCAGCAGGGGAGGCAAAAGGCAGTGGTGAGCACTGTGGAAAACTCTGTGGGAGAGTGCATCCCAGCCCAAAGTGACCGTGCTGCTCAGCCCTTCCTGTAGGTTCTGGGTTGCTAAATTTCTGCTTTGCCAAGAGGACCTGCTAATCCAGATTTTAATGGGAAATCTCCTAATTAAAAATATTGTTTTTAAAATTGTGGTTAAAAACACATAACATAAGAATGACCACCTTAACCACCATTTTTAAGTGTTCAGTTTAGTAGCACTGAGTAAATTCCCACTATTATGCAACCAACCTCCAGAACTTTTTTATCTTGCAAAACGGAAACTCTACCCGTTAAGCAATACCTTCCCATTGCCCCCTCCCCCTAACCCCTGGCAACAACCATTCTACTTTCTGTTTCTATGAATTTGATGACTTTAGATACCTCATGGTGGGATTGTACTGAATTTGTCTTTTAGTGACTGGCTTATTTCACTTAGCATAATGTCCTCAAAGTTCAGCCATGTTGTAGCATGTGTCAGAATTTCTTTCCTTTTTCAGATGGAGTAATATCCCATTATATGTATACGCCACATTTTGTTTATCTATTTACCCGTTGATGGATACCTGGGTTGCTTTCACCTATTGTGACTAGCGCCACTGGAAACATGGTTGTACAGATATCTGTGTGAGTTCCTGCTTGCAATTCTTACTGGATTGCAGAATCATACGGTAATTCTATGTTTAGTGTTTTGAGGAATCGCTATGCTATGTTACACTGGTTTACATTCCCGCCAACAGTGCACAAGAGTTTCTATTTCTCCACACCCTTGCTCCTAATTTTTTAATGTTTGCAACTAATTCAAGCCTTTTTCAAAATACCATGCACAGTTCAGGCCAAGCAAACACTGGCCATAACCTGGAACTGTCCTATACACAGAGAAAGATATCCACAAGCCTCTGGCAGAATTCATGCTACTTTATCCCCATCAACAAGAAATGGTTCTCGATGACATAACAAGGATGATGTTTACACATCACTCAGCCCTAAGCAACTCTCACCACCTGCTCTTCAGGGCAGGGAAAGGATAGCCTAGCATCAGAATCTGACACTATTTTTTTTCCCCCTTTCAAATGGCATTTGATAGTAACAGGAAATAAATCAAAGGAAAATAAAAGATTGTGTTTCTGAGTGAGTCTGGTTCATGGATACCCAGGATTTCTGGTCAACTTCATGTGAGAAAATGGTCTTTTAAGCAAAGGTATATCATTCCCTTCAGCTAGTCTCCTGTGGATCTTGACTGAACTGGGTCTCCCAGTTGAGATGGAAAATTCTGTCTTCCTGTTCCATTGCCTGGTTTTATTTTATGACTAAAACTCACATTTCTCAACGTATCTGAAGCCCCATGCCGATAGAGCAGTGTTAAATGATGGTTGTAAGTTTGTTCATTTGTTACCTGAGGGAAGTGTGTAAAATTTAGAAATGATATCGGACTAACAATCCTTTCTTCCCCTTGGCACACATCTCAGAATAAACTGGAATGCAGCGCAAACTCAAAAGCAGGTAGTGCTTATGATCAGTGCTTATCATTCTCTGTCCTTTGTTCAGCTTCAATGAGACATCATTATTCCCAAGAAACAGCACTTCCTGTGATGAAGGAGAGCCAGCATTTGGAAAACTATTTAAAGGAATACATATATACAGTTCTCTTGGGGAAGGCTGTAGGGAACATGTCTGCTTACGATTGAATGGGCTGTGCTTATAGAAAGATTTCTAAATTTTTAACTCATTCTTCCTTTATGAGAGAGCCATATATGAAGTCGGGCCACGTGGAGGCACACTGGACTGGGTGATGAGTAACCATGATTACAGCATATGCCACAGGAACTAAAACTTATACATGATGTCCAGTTCTGCAAAGATGAGCATCACAAATACTACTGTCTTTCTTTACTGGGGCATCTTGGCTGTTGTATATCATTCCTCACAAACAGTCCCCAGGTGTCTCTGCAGAGGAGCCTCTTTGCTAATATGAGAAGAAAAGGAAGGAAGGAAGGGAGGGAAGGAGGGAGGGAGGGAGGGAGGAAGGAAGGAAGGAAGAAAGGGAGGGAGGGAGGGAAGGAAGGGAAGGAGGGAGGGAGAGAGGGAGGGAGGAAGGAAGGAAGGAAGAAAGGGAGGGAGGGAGGGAAGGAAGGGAAGGAGGGAGGGAGAGAGGGAGGGAGGAAGGAAGGAAGGAAGAAAGGGAGGGAGGGAGGGAAGGAAGGGAAGGAGGGAGGGAGAGAGGGAGGGAGGAAGGAAGGAAGGGAGGAAGGGAGGAAGGGAGGGAGGGAGGAAGGGAGGAAGGAAGGAAGGAAGAAAGGGAGGGAGGGAGGGAAGGAAGGGAAGGAGGGAGGGAGAGAGGGAGGGAGGAAGGAAGGAAGGAAGGAAGGAAGGAAGGGAGGAAGGAAGGGAGGGAGGGAAGGAAGGGAGGAAGGAAGGGAGGGAGGGAAGGAAGGAAGGAAGGAGGGAAGGAAGGGAGGAAGGGAGGAAGGGAGGGAGGGTGGAAGGAAGGAAGGGAGGAAAAGGAAAGGAGGGAGGGAGGAAATGGACATTTATGAAGCAGTTAATATAAGTGAGTCGTGTGCAAAGTGCTTTAGGTGCATTACTTTATTTATTCAGCCCTACAACAACCTTGTGAGATAGGGTGTCACATCTATTTCACAAAAGAGAAAACTAAGGCTCAGAGAGGTTAAGTGACTTGCCCAAGTCATACAGCTAATAAGTTGTTAGTCTGGGATTCAAAACCAGGCTAAGCCTCTTTGCATAAATCTTCCTTGCTGAGATGGTTCGCGGCGGGGTGGTCCTCAGGTTCACATAAATAAGACCAGGGAGACGGTATAATCACCTATAGATACTTAGGATAATCTCCGCTCTTAGCCCCCTGCTCTGGCAGCAGCCTTTCTTCTCTGAAAGATAGCATTGGTCCATATTGTTTGGAATCTAATAACTGACTGAAAACATGAGAGTGTAAAAGTAGCAAACCCAAACTATTTAATACCAAGTTCTGAAGGCTGTGGGGTATTAACAGCTAAAACATTGAAAATGGAAGATAGATTTTAATTTCGAGTATAAAAAAAAAGCACTAAAATATATACAGATTCCAAAAGCAGCCCCAAATGGCTTGCAAGCCACCAGCAGTGTCACAAAGATTCTGTCCCTCTGCAGAAAATACCTTACCCAACTCTAGTTTCACCCTTCAGATACTTCAGAACAACTATCATGGAAGTTTCCTTTAGATTAGAAATTGCCTTCAAGGAAAAGAGGCTACAAAATGAAGCCTGATGGTCTGTTCATCTAGGCAGAATTCACTCTTCACTCATACAGAATGGCCAGAGAAAAGTACTTTACACATTAATGATATGCCTAGATCACTTGGGTTTTTTCAGGATTCGCTAGAGTAAGGTGTCTATGACGGGGAAGAGAAGAATTCAGCACGAATGCATAGGCACCGGCTTCTGTCAGGACGATGTTTATTCCATGTCAACTTCAAGGACATTGAAGTGGCTAACCCATTACCAACAGAATCTAGTAACAGTCTTTTTTAAAAAAAGCCCAATCGGGCTTCCCTGGTGGTGCAGTGGTTGAGAATCTGCCTGCTAATGCAGGGGACACAGGTTCAAGCCCTGGTCCGGGAAGACCCCACATGCCGCAGAGTAACTAGGCCCGTGAGCCACAACTGCTGAGCCTGTGCGTCTGGAGCCTGTGCTCTGCAACAAGAGAGGCCGCGACAGTGAGAGGCCTGCACACCGCTATGAAGAGTGGCCCCCGCTCGCCGCAACTAGAGAAAGCCCTCGCACAGAAATGAAGACCCAACACAGCAAAAATAAATAAGTAAATAAACTCCTACCCCCAACATCTTCTTAAAAAAAAAAAAAAAAGCCCGATCACACTTGATGTCTCAACTATTCCTTTATAGAAATCTACCTGCTTTAGTTTTATTCTACTGTGGCTCGTATGGTATGATGGCCCTTCTTAACTTTCTATCAGCGCACAACATGGCGGGGGAAGGATAATCCTAAAGCCATAAGGACTTGGGAAAATTTTAGTGAACTTGAAACATAAGCACCCAGTATATGCTTAGGGTAAAATCTGGTAAAATGCACGACAAGTACTCTTTTTTCTCTTGAAAATAGTTTGAGTGGCAACAAAACAACATACTTGCTGAAGTTCTGCTTTGCCTGTGCCAGGTATTGTCCATTCATACAGCAGCTTCATAACATCACCCAGGGCTTCTGGGTTGAATGCATGTGCCTACCTCATTGCTTTGGTATCAGTGGCATTTAATCCCATGGGATAACTCTACCAGTGAAGTCATCAGAATGTTAGTCTGTGTTTGGTAGTTCTCTGAGGAAGAGCTGTTTGTGCAGTTTTGAAAAAAATATATATATATATATATATATATATATATATATATATATATATATATTCTTCACAGGCTGGTAGAAATTCTTACTTTAGCAGTGGAGAGATTATAATATGTCATGTGATGTAGTGAAGTCATTTAAATCAGGATTTTATTTATTTTGCAGATTTTTCTAAACCCAAATTCCTACTAGTTTTAATGTTATTTTCATCTCAGTAAATCATGTACAAGTGGACTTTAAAAAAAAGTAGAATAGCCTGTACTGTTTCCCAAGGGGCATGCATTACTGTTGCCCCTTTTTAGATCATGAGTGTGAATTCCCTTCATGGCTCTTGGTCATAGCCAAGATAACCTGAGCTTGCTTTCCATTCCTAACAATAATTATGTCCTATATAATTATTATTATCCTTTCTCCTCAATAGAAAAGTGACTGGATCAACTCAAAAAGGACTGGCCTCTTTTTCCTCTGATGCAGATTTTCTTCTGTTGCAGACTGGATTTGAGGACCCTCCCCTCCAGGGACAGGCTGCAGCTTCAGGGAGTGGGAATGGAGCTGATTCTCAGCCAGCTCGCCATGTCTTCTCCTTTTCCTGGTTGAACTCCCTGAATGAATGATGTTCATTCCAACTGCTGCACCTCTGTCTGCCTGGCTGAGATTCACACAGGCAGCAGGGAACCTAGATAAAACTAATAGTATGCAGGTGATGAAAGGGACCTCTGAACGGGATTTCTACCAAAAATACCCTTTAATTCCAGATGACTTAGCTAACACATTGAGGGAAAACAATGCTTTGAGAAAACAGTTGCAGAAAGCATTGGGAAAAAAGGAACTTGATCTTACGCAAGTCTTTTATTGTGTGGGAAACATTATGAAGGGTTTGTAGGTGTGCTATGTGTGTGTGTGTGTGTGTGTTTCAGTAACAAGTGGCAGGTGTTGAAAAATGTGGGCACTACACTCTCATCTCTAATAGGCTCTGTCTTTTGTTATGAAATCATAGTAGCTCTTATTCTCTTTCCTCTTTAACAGTGCAGGTGGTCAGTGAAATTCAGTGTTAATTCAGAAGTGACTGATTTATCAATATATGGACAAAAGGTAAATCATTGACCAAAGATATGAGATGCTTCACAAAGCTTTCCTCTTTTCCACAATAGATGTCGCTGAATGGATATCCAGAAATGTTCTTTGACTCTGGTGATACTTTCATAGTCCAGAAGGCTAAAGGCCAAGGACATTTCTTGTGACACTTTTCTAATCTTAGTTTTAGATATGCAGATATCAGGCACTTTAACTAAAAAAGACTTTTCAACAGGAACTGTCTATTTTCTTACGTATCCACTGAGGCACCAATCTGCTGAACTGTAGAATAACTGCATGTATTTAAATATATATATACACACACACAATACACATTATACATGTACAAATATATATATATATATGTATTTAAATCATGCTTTATTTGTTCCACCATAATTTTGCCTCCTTCGAAACATAAGTTTAACTTTACTCTGTATGAACTCTTAAATAAATGCCGTTTTTAACAACTTAGTGTTACAATGATTCATTATGTTTTATATCATCTTATTAATCCACTAATCAAGTGAATTTAAAGGGTCTCAAGGGAAGAAGCATCCTCATCCATCCAAATTAATTTTGAAGTATTAAACATTTGATTGAATTTTTAAAGTTATAACTAAACTACCAAAGGCGAGTGCATTGTAAAACTAATTAGGTGTGCTGTTTGATTTCAGATGTGCATAGAGATAGTTTGTATTCCTAAGAATTAAAGTGATTAGGGTTGGCATAGACATACGTGAGGTATTTGCGAAGTTATTAAAGTCAAAATGTGCTTTATAAAAAAAATGTTCCCAAGGGCCATTTTACAGCAACTACATTTAGTTCTTTTAAGTGGAAAGGCTATTAAGTTTCTCCTACTAGAAGACAGCAGTGGAAAATAGCTTAGAAAAAAAGATAATTAATGGTACCAAAGTAATCGTTTGATAAAGTAAGCCTTTCTCATGGGAAAACAATGCAGCCTTTTGGCCCCTAATTGGAGGAAAGCCCCGCCACAGCCCTTGTTCTCTTTTCTTTTCCTCCTTCCCCACTGTCCCCAGTTATTTCACATCTTATAGGTAATCAGGGTTAGATGTTATTTCCATTATGAATCAATCTTCCATTTACAGAATTACCAAGCCTTAGAACTGAAAACAACTTTCCAAATTATTTAACTTAACCTCAGAGGAGTAATCTGAGGTGCAGAGATGAGTCCAAGGTGGTTGCAGTGTAAGCCACTGACATAGGTTCATGTTTTTAGTAGAAAATAAAATGCAAGTTTTGTTTTCTCTTGGGCTGAAGTCAATTTGGAGGAAGTAAGGAGCTCAGGGTATATTCCCCCGTGAGCACTGAAGAGGAAAAATAAAGTCATGATTACCTTTGCAGCTTTTATTAGAAATATAAATATTCAACGTTCTCTTACACAACCAAATTGACCAAGGATTGGAAAGCTGTTTTATTACTGAAACGTTTACAAGGAAAAGTTGGTTCAAAGAGCTTACAGATTTTATCTCACCCACCCAAGAGAATGACATTTTTTTTGGCTCAAACCACAACAAAATCAATTGGGTGACTTCTGTCTGCTTCTTCAAAACATTTCCTCCTGGGTCTATACTCTTTTTAAAACACTGTTAAAGACACCTGGAAATAGAAACTATAAGTACACGGTACAAATCACAGGATGTTGCTGATACTGCACGTGAATACACTTTGTGCATGCTCACTAAGGAGTATGGGCGCTCTTGCTGTACATCCTCTATGTCTCAAGCTATATAAAAATAAACAAACGGTATCAGAGCTATGCTGTGGTACAGAATACTGCATTATTTTTTATTTTTACTTTTTGTGTTAAATGTAGAATCTTTCTGGCCAAACGCACCGTTTCACTTCCCAATAATCTCCATCAGTTTCCTGTTGCTGTGAGCTTGCTGCGCTAACTGCTCAGCCCTGGCCATTTCCAAGACTTCTCGGAGGAGGTGGAAGGTGAGATCCAGGGAGATGGGAGGTTCCTCGGCTCGCCTCTCCCTCTCCGGTGCCTCCTGGCGGCCGCCGAGGGCGTTCTCGGCGCCGCGTTCCACCGGACTCGCAGGGCTGTCGAGCGGGCGCCGGGGCAGCAGCAGCTGCTGCAGCAACGCGCGGAAAAAGTTGGCGGCCACCTCGTCCGGCGAAAGGCGGCTGCCGCTGCTGCCGGCAGGAGGCGAGGAGGCGGCCGAGAGCGGAGCAGCGGGGCTCTTATTGAGGCTACCCAGGCGGAGGAAGTACTCCTCCCCCATGCGGAGCAGGCCGGGCCGAGCCTGCGGCTGCTGAGACTGCGGCGAAGGCTGGAAGAAATCCAGGGGCTGGGGGTGCTGCGAGGCCTGCCGGGCCCCCGCGACGGGCCCCCGGCTAAGGAGGGCCCTGCATGGCGGGCAGGGCAGGAGAGCCACCAGCAGGACGCCCGCGGACACGAGCAGCGGCAGCCGCATGTTAGGGGCGCTAGGTGCGGCACCCAGGTGGGCAGAGGGCGGAACGAGAGAGAAAAAGAGAGAAAGCAAGAGTTGATCAGAGTTGAGCTCAACTGGGAGGTGCACTCGGGGTAGTGGGGGGGCTTCCTACAGGACGACACCCACAGACCTGGCTCGGGGGCTCGGGCGGGCGCTGTCCGCGGTGCTGAAGCTCACAAACTCGGACTTCCAGAGTTGGAGGGAGGCCGAGACGGGGAGCAGGAAAAGGGACGCCTGCGGGGCTCGGCGCCAAAGCTCAGCCCCTCGTCAGGCCGGACTGACTCTTCTTACGAGACTCACGAAGGGACGGTCCCTGAGTGCCCTTTGTAACGGTCCCCCAAACCAATCCCCCGAGCTCTAGAGAAGACCTACAAATGTAAGATCTCACCTGTTCTACACATCTCCCCCCACCCCCCCACCCCACCCTTTCCGGATGTTTCAGCGTTTTCCTCCGAACTGAGAACTGCTGCCTCCTCCTCGTCGTTCTCCATCCCTGCCCTTGCATCCTTCTCTCGGCGGCTGGGATGGATGGGGGGCTCATTTACGCAGCCAGCGAGGGATAACTGCCAGTTCGGGTAACGATGAGCAGCCGTCTAAGTTCGCTTTAGCCACATCCCAGCTACTATCGGAATCCTGAGGCACAGTCGGTAAACACACACACGCGCACGCACACACACACACACACACACACACACACGCACACACACGCACGCCTAGGGACAGCTGGCTGCGCGGCGCACACCGTGGCAGCTCAGGCAGTGCAAAGTTGGAGGCGCGTTTCCGTCTAGGCGCTCCCTACCTTCTGAGGCGCTTCTGCAGGTGAGCGGAGCGCTGCGCCGCTCTGCAGAGGAACGGCTCCGGGGCTTTCTCAGGGGTTTTCTTCCCTTCTCCTTTCTTTGCCCACTCTCTTCTTCTTTCCCTCTTCTCTTTCTCTTCAGTCTCTCAACGGACTTGGGCTCCGAGTTTCTCCACACCAGAGCCCGGAGTGGGATTTTATAGCGTCGACCCTCTTCAGAAACCACGCAGCATTTGCCTAATAAGCTGACGCTCTCTTGACAGCTCGATTGCGTGCTGCCTCTGCTCCTGCATAAATCACAGGGCCCTGCTGGGGAACGAGGGGCAGAATTTTTGCTCTCTCAACACTGAATCTCACATCCAATTATATCAACAGATATTTATCGCCTCCTTGGTGACGTCAACGAGCCCCAAAATGGAAGGGCTTCTTATGACTTGTCCATTGACAAAAATTCTTGAATGAGATTTCCCAAGTATGAAAACATACTGACCTCTTACTAGGAAAGGCCAAACTGAAGGTCAGGAAAGAGACAGTGACTGAGAGGGGAGAGGAAGGGAAAGA
>NW_006773723.1:1722922-1757433 GCF_000442215.2 Lipotes vexillifer
TGAAGGAAGGGAGGTCTATCAACACACGGTCTTGTGGGAAAAGCAGTAACCAGTTATGGGGGGGGGGGCTCTGGATCCTCCCCTCCCCTCTCCCACCTAACTTCTCTGACCAGCTGTGTCAGGCAACACCTCAGTACTGGAAAATATCCCTTTGCTAGAGACAAAGTGTCCCATTACCTTTCTGCCCGTTTAAGAATGAAGAACAAGGAGATGGGAGTGCAGAGACGTCCAGCTTTTAAGCCTCTAACTGCTTTTTCCTCCCAAGAACAGATGAAGGAATTACGAGTCTGCAGAGGCAAGACCAATAAGTCTCTTGAAACATTGCCCAAGTTTTTAAAATGATGCAAGAGCTACTCCCATGATGAAGAGGCACAAGCCAGGTTCAGTCAGGAAAGATTTTAAGTTCTCCCAGAAACTCACTGTTCCTCCTTTGTCTCTTCTCTCAGAATCTGAAATTAATTTTGTACTTTTCTGTCTCCAAATTAGAGAAAGTACCAGTGAGAGGTGAGTGAGTTAACCGATCTTTATCTAGTTTACTCAATGCAAGCCCAATGACAGAAGCATTCGTTCTAACTTCCTATTCTATATTGGGAAAGGTGTAACTGCTTGATTACAGGGCTGAATTTGTCAGTTACATGTTTTCACTGATGAATATTGAGCCTGTAAAAGATAACCTAATTCGTTTTAGTTCCGAATACTATTGATATCCATGATACTATCCACATCAGGAGCACCCAGGTTGTTGTTGTTTTAATTATTTCTTTTTCCAAATTCAAATGTGCTGCATGGGAGACTAGTAAATAAATAAATGTTCTCTGGCAGTACCACAGAATGGAATGCCTATAAAACCACACTCAAATTTCAAAATAAATCGATACTATCATACAGGTGGGAGGCAGTTACCTCTAATTCTGCAATTCAAAATTCAATTCCAAACTCTGGTGTCTATGATTCAATTCAGCTTCTATATAACCATCAGAGCTGTTTATCAGAAATTTCCTCTTCCTCATTCCTGGTTACCTCTGCTACTTCCTTTGCAGCTAGCATGACAAATGATGCAATGCTTATTTCAACTCCTATTTTTGGGTCTATAATAATCCACAACTGCTCTTAGAAACAAAAGTAAGGTAGAAAGAGAAATTCTGGCAGTTTCTAGAGAAGTCAGCCCATAGTTGGATCATTGCACTATGGAATGTAGTTTTGACATAAGAGAACAGAGAAAGAAATGTGTCTTCTGGGGAAGATGTGAGTTGTTAATAGAAGATCATAATTATGAAATTGGTTGAGATTTTAGAGGAAAACTGTGTTTTATGTTAGTAAGAAAAGAACCCTCTTCTGTCCCCATTGGCGTATCTCAGCTTGGATACCAACCTGGAGGTGAAAGTAGATTTGAAAGGGGAAGTTGAGGTTAACGGATACAGAAGAACTAGGAAAGGGATAAGACCATGGGTTTAGCTGGGGAGACCTGGGAGGTTCCTCCAGAGAAGATACAACTTATTCTAGGCTTTGACTAACCCCAAACCTTTTCAGATCTCTCTCCTCTTGGGCCATATGGAGGATGTTGTTTTAGTATAGCTCCCTCATCACTGCTGAATCCTTGCTGTGGGATTTTCCTAGAGTAGGCTGTTGGTTGGGCAAAGTGGCTCTGACTAGGGGTGAGGAACAAAAGGCCTAGATCTCAGCTGAGGAGGAACTGTGCAGAGTAGCCCCTACTTGCCACAATTTAGCCAAAAGTTAGATCTCATCAAATCACTGAGCATTCACATTAGAAATGACTGGAAGAGATCATTTAGTTTTAATGAGAACCAGAGAGGTTAAGTGACTTACCTGAAGTCTCTCAGCTAGTTAGTGATAAAAGTCAGAATTAGAATCCAGTTATTTTGACTACCAGCTGTAGTATTTCCATAATATAACAATACCCTTTGAACCGCCTTTTCCAGCAGAGACACAGAAACAAATTGAAGTGAGAAGATGAATTTAGGTAAAGCAACATGTTCACACACCCATCCTGAGTTACCTTTTCTCCGACTTTCGTATATTGATAAATCTCCTAAGGCATGAGAGCACAGAGATTCTCTGTGCATGCTGATGCCCTAGCACCTGATCTCTGTGCACACACTGCAATTTACCTGTCAGCTGAATCTCATCATTATAACATGAGATTTTTAAATGCATTGCCAACTTAAGTTGCATTAATTTGATTTTCCACCTTAGTTTACTTTGGAGAAAAGAGATCTTCTGATAAAGTTTAGTATGTGGTTCTCAAAATAATGATACAAATGTGTGATTGAAGAAATAACATATTGCAAGAGGACTTATATGTACAGCAAACTAAATACCCAAGTCTGTAAAAATTACCACTGACAGATTCAATCTTACATGTAGGAATAACTTCTTGAAAGGAGTCACTGGAGAACCAATTTAAATGCTTTTAGAACCTAAAAATACAATCCAAGAAATACGGGCACAAAACAAGGATTACTTCATGCTTTCAACCGCACTTTTCAATAAGAACATAATACAGGGTATAGTTGAATTTAAAAAGATGGCACAGCAGTCCAATGAATAAAGAAATATTAGAAATAATAGGTACCTGCTGGGCATATTCCTGCCATCTGCATCTCCCTGACTTTTGAGGAGATCCCAGCATATGCTTCTACTAGCAAAGTTCATGGCAAATGAAGGCATAATCCAGGTTTGCTAACTGAAACATTTGTTGAAATGAATCTACCATCTCCAGTGACAGCCTTTAACAGTGCCGAGGGTGGATAGGTGGTTTGGCAATTGTTTGTAACTTCCATAGGTAGGGCTAGGGAGAGGACCTCAAACAGCACAAATATCTAACTGCTTCACTAGTAACAGTAACTTTTATTAATCTCTTCTGATTATCAAAGCCATTCATCCTCCTTACAGAAAACTTAGGAAAAAACTGGAAAAGTATAAAGAAGAATACAAAATTCCTCACATTCCAGAATAAAATCTCTATTAATATTTTGTTGTTTCCCTTGAGAATTTTTCCTGAGCTCATGTATTTTATGTAATTGGGATCAGACTGTGTTCCTAATTGTGAATTTCTGCCTAACAACAACTCCTCTGCCTCCCCCACCTCTTAACTTAAAAGTAAGTGCTCGGAGGAATCTTTCCCAGATTCCTATGCTCCATGTTCTCCTAACATCATGAATGTCCTCCATCATAAAGCTCACATTTTTACATCCTTACTGGTACAATATGTATCTTCCTTGCTGCACTGTCAACTGTGTGGCAGAGACTTGATTTTCTTTATAAACTGCCATTTTTGTTACACCAGCCCCTAGCACAGTGCTAAAACATGGTAGATACCCAATAAACCTTTTGAATGGATGAACTGCAGACAATGAATGGAGTATTTTTTAAAATCTACAAACCTATCATATAGAAATTACTAGATAACATTTTATAACTAAAAATTTATAATCCACTTTTTTCCACTTAAAATAATATCTCAAACATTTTCCTATGTCTAAATGACATCTGTTTTATTGACTGCATGGCATTCTGTCAAAATGTTCCACTTTCTATTCATTCTTCATTGTTGATCACTATCCTAATGATCTGCTTTTTAATTTTTCTTCTACATCTTACCTTTGCACCTTTACATAATACATTCATAGAATCATTTCCTGATCCTTCCTATATAAACAATATCTCTTAACTCTCTGAATTGTAAAATGAGAATGTTAGTAGCCTTTCAGCTTTTCACACACCCTCCTGCACCTTGATATCCCAGGATCTCTCAACTGTACTTTTAGATTGTCAGTGTTAACACTTACATAGCTATAGTTAAAGCACTCTGTGTGTTGACTATAGATTGATCTAAAAGTTAAAAATCAATATAGTTTGTAATTACTGACTATGTAAAAAGTGTTCACTGCAGAACAAAGTCATAGACTCTGATATATTTCCTTTCTTGTTTTTGTTTTTCTACAATTACCAATTACTTTTATATTCCCAGTTTGGTTTTTCCCAGAATTACTGTCTTACTTTTCTTCCCAATTTCTTTCAGATTTCAATTATGACAAGCAATCTATCAAGCCCTTCCCCTATTTTTTTTTTTTTTTTTTTTTTTGTATGCGGGCCTCTCACTGTTGTGGCCTCTCCCATTGTGGAGCACAGGCTCTGGACACGCAGGCTCAGTGGCCATGGCTCACGGGCCCAGCCACTCCATGGCATGTGGGATCCTCCCGGACCGGGGCACGAACCCGTCTCCCCTGCATCGGCAGGTGGACTCTCAACCACTGTGCCACCAGGGAAGCCCCCCTTCCCCTATTTTTAAGACCCCTCTACTTGAGTACTCTAACCTCCTGCTTTCAGACTGGTCTGGTGCACAGCTCGCTTCCTGGGACTTCTCTTTTCTGTTTATTGATTGAATTCACTATCCAGAGTCATATGATTTATTCCTTCTTGATTTCTGCATTTATTTTGCTAGAGCACAACCACAGATAACTTTCTAAGAAAAGATGTATGGCAGGTAAATTTTCTGAGTTCTTGAATTGCTTTTTTATTTTGTACAAAAATGTTTATAGCTGCTTTATTCATCGTGGTCTCAAATTGGAAACACTTCCAATTGGTGGTATCATACAATGGAATATTCCTCAGCAATAAAAAATAGTGTGAGTTCTTGAATTTCTGAAAAGGGTTTTATTTAACCAAGATAATTGGGTGATACTTCAGCAAGGTATGCAATTCCAGGTTGAACATAATCTTCCTCCAGAACTTTGACCGTATTGTTCCCTTGTGTTTTATCATTGAGGGTTGCTGATAAAAAAATTCAGTGTCATTCTGATTTTCATTTCTTTTCTTTTTTTAAAACAAGAACAGAATTTATTGGCTTATAGAGCTGGGACGTTCCGGAATGTATCTAGCTATGGACATGGCTGGATCAAGCTACTAATGTTATATAGTTAGGATTGTCTTTTCCCATCTCTCCACTTCTCTCCTCATCCTTCTTTTATTATTATTACCATTATTATTATCATTATTATTGTTTCAGGTGTACAACATAACTCAATATCTATATACGTTATAAGTGACCACCCCCAAAAGTCTAGTTACCCCCCCTCACCATACAGTTGACTTCCTTTACTCCTTTTGCCCACCCGCAAGCCCCCTTCCACTCTGATAGCCACCAATCTGTTCTCTAGATCTGTGAGTTCTGTTTTATTTTGTTTGTTCATTTGTTTATTCCCATTCCACATGAGTGAAATTATATGGTATTTGTCTTTTTCTGTCTCGCTTATTTCACTTAGCATAATACCTTCAAAGACCAACCACATTGTCACAAATGGCAAGATTTCATTCTTTGTTATGGCTAAGTAGTATTTGGGGTGTGTGTGTGTGTGTGTGTGTGTGTGTGTGTGTGTGTGTGTACCACATCTTCTTTATCCATTTATCCATCAGTAGATACATAGATTGTTTCCATATCTTGGCTATTGTAAATAATGTTGCAATAAACATAGAAGTGCATATATCTTTTTTAAATTAGCATTTTTGTTTTCTTTGGGTAAATACCTAGAAGTATAGTAGCTGAATCATATGGTAGTCCTATTCATGCGGGCCTCTCACTGTTGTGGCCTCTCCCATTGTGGAGCACAGGCTCTGGACACGCAGGCTCAGTGGCCATGGCTCACGGGCCCAGCCACTCCATGGCATGTGGGATCCTCCCGGACCGGGGCACGAACCCGTCTCCCCTGCATCGGCAGGTGGACTCTCAACCACTGTGCCACCAGGGAAGCCCCCCTTCCCCTATTTTTAAGACCCCTCTACTTGAGTACTCTAACCTCCTGCTTTCAGACTGGTCTGGTGCACAGCTCGCTTCCTGGGACTTCTCTTTTCTGTTTATTGATTGAATTCACTATCCAGAGTCATATGATTTATTCCTTCTTGATTTCTGCATTTATTTTGCTAGAGCACAACCACAGATAACTTTCTAAGAAAAGATGTATGGCAGGTAAATTTTCTGAGTTCTTGAATTGCTTTTTTATTTTGTACAAAAATGTTTATAGCTGCTTTATTCATCGTGGTCTCAAATTGGAAACACTTCCAATTGGTGGTATCATACAATGGAATATTCCTCAGCAATAAAAAATAGTGTGAGTTCTTGAATTTCTGAAAAGGGTTTTATTTAACCAAGATAATTGGGTGATACTTCAGCAAGGTATGCAATTCCAGGTTGAACATAATCTTCCTCCAGAACTTTGACCGTATTGTTCCCTTGTGTTTTATCATTGAGGGTTGCTGATAAAAAAATTCAGTGTCATTCTGATTTTCATTTCTTTTCTTTTTTTAAAACAAGAACAGAATTTATTGGCTTATAGAGCTGGGACGTTCCGGAATGTATCTAGCTATGGACATGGCTGGATCAAGCTACTAATGTTATATAGTTAGGATTGTCTTTTCCCATCTCTCCACTTCTCTCCTCATCCTTCTTTTATTATTATTACCATTATTATTATCATTATTATTGTTTCAGGTGTACAACATAACTCAATATCTATATACGTTATAAGTGACCACCCCCAAAAGTCTAGTTACCCCCCCTCACCATACAGTTGACTTCCTTTACTCCTTTTGCCCACCCGCAAGCCCCCTTCCACTCTGATAGCCACCAATCTGTTCTCTAGATCTGTGAGTTCTGTTTTATTTTGTTTGTTCATTTGTTTATTCCCATTCCACATGAGTGAAATTATATGGTATTTGTCTTTTTCTGTCTCGCTTATTTCACTTAGCATAATACCTTCAAAGACCAACCACATTGTCACAAATGGCAAGATTTCATTCTTTGTTATGGCTAAGTAGTATTTGGGGTGTGTGTGTGTGTGTGTGTGTGTGTGTGTGTGTGTGTGTGTACCACATCTTCTTTATCCATTTATCCATCAGTAGATACATAGATTGTTTCCATATCTTGGCTATTGTAAATAATGTTGCAATAAACATAGAAGTGCATATATCTTTTTTAAATTAGCATTTTTGTTTTCTTTGGGTAAATACCTAGAAGTATAGTAGCTGAATCATATGGTAGTCCTATTCTTAAT
Source organism: Lipotes vexillifer (assembly GCF_000442215.2). NCBI lineage: Eukaryota > Metazoa > Chordata > Mammalia > Artiodactyla > Lipotidae > Lipotes > Lipotes vexillifer. The sequence goes on from NW_006773723.1 coordinate 1,729,993, forward strand.
TTTTTGAGAAATCTCTATATTGCTTTCCATAGTGGCTGAACCAATTTACAATCTCACCAACCATGTATGAAGGTTCCCTTTTCTCTACATCCTTTCCACCAGTTGTTATTTCTTGACTTTTTGATAATAGCCATTTTAACAGGTATGAGGTGATATCTCATTAGGGTCTTGATTTGTATTTCTCTACTAATTAGTGATGTTGAGCATCTTTTCATGTACCTGTTGGCCATCTGTAATGGATTCTTTGGAAAAATGTCTATTCAGATTTTCTTCCCATTTTAAAATTGGGTTGTTATTTTGTTGTTGAGTTGTATGAGTTCTTTATATATTTTGGATATTAACCCATTATCAGATATATTACTTGCAAATATCTTCTCCCATTCAATAAGTGGCCTCTTTGTTTGGATGATGGTTTACATTGCTGTACAGAAGCTTTTTAGTTTGATGTAGTCCCCTTTGTTTATTTTTGCTCTTGTTTCCCTTGCCTTTGGAGTTAGATCCACAAAAACACTGCTAAGACCAGCATCTCAATAAGATTACTGCCTAAATTTTCTGCTAGGAATTCTATGGTTTCAGGTCTTACATTCAAGTCTTTAATCCATTTTGAGTTAATTTTTGTGTATGGTTTAAGATAGTGGTCTTGTTTCATTCCTTTGCTTGTGGCTCTCCAGTTTTCCCAACACCATTTATTGAAGAGATTCTCCTTTCTCCATTGTAAGTTTTTGGCACCTTTGTCATAAATTAATTGTCCATATATGTGTGGGTTTGTTTCTGGGCTCTCTATTATGTTGCATTGATGTATGAGTCTGTTTTTGTGCCAGTACCATACTGTTTGGATTACTGTAGCTTTGCAACTATAGTTTGAAATCAGCAAGAATGATACTTCAGTTTTGTTCTCTCTCAAGATTGTTTCAGATAGTCAGAATCTTCCATGATTCCATATAAATTTTAGAATCATTTGTAAAATATGTCATTGGAAATTTGAAAGGGGTTGTATTAAATATGTAGATTGCTTTGGGTACTATGGGCATTTTAATAATTCTTCCAATCCACAAGCACGGAATATCTTTCCATCTATTTGTGTCTTCCTCAATTTCTTTCATCAGTGTCTTATAGTTTTCAAGGTACAGGTATTTCACCTCCTCGCTTAAATGTATTCTGATGTATTTTATTCTTTTTGATGGAATTGTCATGGGATTGTTTTCTTAATTTCTTTTTCTGGTAGTGTGTTAGTAGTAATATAGAGACACCACAGAATTCTACATATTGATTTTGAATCCTGAAACTTCATTTATTAGTTTTAACAGTTTTTTCTTTTTGGGTGGGGTCTTTAGAGTTTTCTATATATAGTTACATGTCATCTGCAAAAAGTGACAGTGTTACTTCTTCCTTTCCAATTTGGATGCATTTTATTTCTTTTTCTTGCCTAGTTGCTGTGGCTAAGACTTTCAATACTAGGTTGAATAAATGTGGCAAGTGTGGGCATCCTTGTCTTTTTCCTGATCTTAGAGGAAAAGCTTTCAGCTTTCACTCTTGAGTGTAATGTTAGCTCTGGGTTTGTCATACACAGCCTTTATTGTGTTCAGGTACATTCCCTCTTTACCCACTTCGTTGAAAGTTTTTATCATATATAAGTTTTGAATTTTATTAATGGTTTTTCTGCATCTTTTGAGAGGATTATATGACTTTTATTTTTCAATTCACTGATGTGCTGTATCACACTGATTGATTTGTGAATGTTCAAACATCCTTGCATCCCAGGAATAAATCCCACTTGATCCTGGTGTATGATCCTTTTAATGCATTGTTGAATTTGTTTTGCTAATATTTTGTTGAGGATGTTTGTATCTATGCTCATCAGGGTTACTGGCCTCTACTTTTCTTTTCTTTTTTTTAGTGTCCTTGTCTGGTTTTGGTATCAGGGTGATGCTGCCCTCATAAAATGAGTCTGGAATGCTGGTCTCATAAAATGTGTTTGGAAGTGTTCCTTCCTCTTCAATTTTTTCAGAAGTTTGAGATGGAGAGGTATTTCATCTTCTTTGAATGTTTTGTAGAATTCACCAGTGAAGTGTCTGGTTCTGGACTTTTGCTTGTTAGGAGTTTTTTTGATTACTGATCTAGTCTTCTTACTAGTAATTGATCTATTCAGGTTTTCCATTTCTTCATGATTCAGTCTAGGCAGATTGTATGTTTTTAGGAATTTGTCCACTTCTTCTAGGTTGTCCAATTTGTTCATGTATAATTGTAGTATTCTCTTATGATCCTTTGTATTTCTGTGGTGTCAGTCATAATTACTCCTTCTTCACTTATGATTTTATTTGAGCCCTCTTTTTTTCTTGGTTAGTCTAGCTAAAGGATTATTGATTTTGTTTATCATCTCAAAGAACCAGCTCTCAGTTTCATTGATCTTTTCTGTTGTCTTTTTAGTCTCTATTTCATTTACTTCCACTCTGATCTTTATCATTTCCTTCTTTCCTTCTACTAACTTTAGGCTTTGTTGCTCTCCTTTTTCTAGCTCCTCTAGGTGTAAAGTTAGATTGCTTTTTCTTGTTTCTTGAGGTAGGCCTGTATTGCTATGAATTTCCCTTAGAACCACTTGTGTTGCATCCCATAGATTTGGTATGTCGTATTTCTGTGGGATTTAAAAAAAAATTCTCCTTTGATTTCTTTGATGACCCACTGGTTATTCAGTAGTATGTTGTTTAATCTCCACTTTTTTGGGTGGCTTTTCCATTTCTCTTCTTGTGTTTTCTAGTTTCATACCATTGTGGTTAGAAAAGATGCTTGATATGATTTCAATCTTCTTGAATTTATTGAAACTTGTTTTGTGGCCTAACATGTGATCTATCCTGGAGAATATTCCATGTGCACTTGAAAAAAATGTGTATTCTGCTGATTTTGGATTGAGTGTTCTGTATATATCTATTAAGTTCATCTGATCTAATGCGTCATTTAAGGCTGATGTTTATTTTCTGTCTGGATGATCTATCCATTGCCATAAGTGGGGTGTTAAAAGTCCCATACTATTATTGTATTTCTTTCAATTTTTTGCTTTATATAATTTGATGTACCTATGTTGGGTACATATATATTTATAAATGTTATATCTTCTTCCTGGATTCACCACTTTACCACAATGTAGTACCCTTTTCTTTTACTTCTGTCTTCTTTTTTTAAAGTCTGTTTTGTCTGATATGGTTATAGCTACACCAGCTTTCTTTTCATTTCCAATTGCATGGAATATCTGTTTTCAGTTCCTTCACATTCAGTCTGTGTGTGTCCTTACTTCTGAAGTGAGCCTCTTGTAGGCAGCATATAGATGGGTTTTGTTTTCTTAATCCATTCAGTCACTCTATGTCTTTTGATTGGTGAATTTAGTGCATTTACATTTAAAATAATCATTTTAAAGTAAGTATGTACTTGCTGCCATTTTGTTCATTGTTTTCTGGCTTCTTAAAAAAAAAAATTCCTCTCTGTTCCTTTCTTTTTCTCTTTCTTTCTGTCCTTGTGGTTTTCTGGATTTCTTTAGTGTTATGTTTAGGTTCCTTTCTCATTTTTGTTTGTGTGTTTACTATAAGTTTTTTCTTTGTGGTTACTGTGAGGTTCACATACAATATCTTATGTATATAGTAGTCTCTTTTAACTTGATAGCAAACTAACTTTGAACACATTCCAAAGCTTTACATTTTTACACCCTCCCATGTTTTATATTTTTAATGACACATTTTACATCATTTTACTTTATGCTTCCCTTAACTAATTATTGTAATTTTAGTTAATTTGACTACTTTTGTCTTTTAACATTCACACTTGCTTTTTAAGCAACTGATCCACTACTTTTACTATTTATCTACCTTTTCCAGTGAAATTTTTACTTTCATATTTTTAAAATGATTAATTAGTGCCTTTTTTTAGATTAGAGAAGTCCCTTTAACATTTCTTATAGAGCCAATTTAGTGGTAATGACATCCTTTTGCTTATCTGTAAAAATCTTAATCTCCCCTTCAATTCTGAATGAATTCTCTACCTTGCCGGGTAGAGAATTCTTGGCTGGAATTTTTTTCCTTTCAGCACTTTATATATGTCATGCCACTCCCTTCTGGCCTGTAAACTTTCTGCTGAAAAATTTGCTGGTAGCCTTATGGGGTTTTGTATGTAATGAGTTGTTTTTCTCTTGCTGCATTTAAGATCCTCTCTTTATCTTTAACTTCTACCACCTTAATTATAATGTGTCTTGGTGTGGCTCTCATTGAGTTCATTTTATTTGGAATTCTCTGGGCTTTCTGGACCTGGATGTCCAATTCCTTCCCCAGATGAGGAAAGTTTTCAGCCATTATTTATTCAAATAACTTTTCTGGCCTTTTCTCTCTCTCTCTCTTCTCCTTCAGGGATCCCTATAATGTGACTGTTATTTCACTTGATGTTGTCCTAGAGGCCCTTAAGGTATATTCACTTAAAAAAATTTTTTTTAATTTTGCTGCTCTGAGTGGTTTCCATTGCTTGGTCTTCCAGCTCGCTGCTTCATACTTCTACCTCATCCAGTCTTCTCTTGAACCCTTTCAAGTGTATTTTTCAGTTCACTTATAACTTCTGTTTGGTACTTTCTTATATTTTCTATCTCTTTATTGAAGTTCTCACTGTGTTCATCCATTCTTCTCCTGAGGTGAGCAGTTTTATGACCATGACTTTGAACTCTTTATGTGGTAGGTTGCTTATATCCACCTCATTAAGGTCATTTTCTAGGGATTTATCTTATTGTTTGGCTTGGAATATATACCCCTGTCTCATTTTGCCTCACTCTTTCTGTTTGTCTATATGTATTAGGTGAAACAGCTACCTATTCCAGCCTTGAAGGAGTGGTCTTGTCTAGGAGATGATCAGTGGGGCACAGAATCACAAAATCTCCTGGAGCCAGGTGCTCCAAGGAGTGTCCCTTGTGTGGGCTGCACTTGCCCACCAGCTGTGGTGGGGCTGCAGCTGCTGTGCAGGGAAGGCAGGGCACAGTGTGCTCATCCAGCTTGGTTGTGGTACAGCTGCTGCCCTCACAATCCCGACTCTTGCATCATCTCTATGATAATTTCCTACATTTTCTCTGTGTTTTTTCTTTCTGGGACTTCTATTATAAGATGTTCCTCCTCCATTGGCCTTCTGTGTTTATTATGTTCCTCTCCTTTTTAGAACAATTTGTTTTGTCTTCTATGTTCTGGAAGGGCTCTTAAATATCCTCTAGCCCTTCAATTAGTTTTATTTTATAACCATATATTCAACTTACAGGCTTTTAGGGTTTTTTTTCTCCATCCTTTATTCATAGTTCCTATATTTGCTTTGTGGTGTAATATTTTCTTTAATTTCTTTAAGAATATTAACTATAGGGCTTCCCTGGTGGTGCAGTGGTTGAGAGTCTGCCTGACAATGCAGGGGACATGGATGGGTTCGTGCCCCGGTCCGGGAAGATCCCACATGCCACGGAGCGGCTGGGCCCGTGAGCCATGGCTGCTGAGCCTGCGCGTCCGGAGCCTGTGCTCCACAACGGGAGAGGCCACGACAGTGAGAGGCCCGCGTACCGAAAAAAAAAAGAATATTAACTATAGACAACTAACTGCTGAACAATCATCGACAGGAAGACACTGGAACGCACCAAAAAAGATACCCCACATCCAAAGAAAAAGGAGAAGCCACAATGAAACACTAGGAGGGGCACAATCACAATAAAATCAAATCCCATAAATGCTGGGTGGGTGACTCACAAACTGGAGAACACTTATACCACAGAAGTCCACCCACTAGAGTAAAGGTTCTGAGCCCCACGTCAGGCTTCCCAACCTGGGGGGCCCGTAACAGGAGGAGGAACTCCTAGAGAATCAGACTTTGAAGGCTGGCGGGATTTGACTGCAGGACTTCGACAGGACTGGGGGAAATGGAGACTCCACTCTTGGAGGGCACACAAAAAGTAGTGTGCGCATCGGACCCAGGGGAAGGAGTGGTGACCTCATAGGACACTGAACCAGACCTACCTGCTGGTGTTGGAGGGTCTCCTGCAGAGGCAGGGGGTGGCTGTGACTCACTGTGGGGACAAGGACACTGGCAGCAGAAGTTCTGGGAAGTACTCCTTGGCATGAGCCCTCCCAGAGTCCGCCATTAGCGCCACCAAAGAGCCTAGGTAGGCTCCAGTGTTGGGTCGCCTCAGGCCAAACAACCAACAAGGAGGGAACTCAGCCCCATCCATCAGCAGACAAGTGATCAGCAGACAAAGTTTTACTGAGCTTTGCCCACCACAGCAACACCCAGCTCGACCCAACACCAGTCCGTCCCATCAGGAAACTTGCACAAGCCTCTTAGCCTCATCCAACAGAGGGCAGACAGCAGAAGCAAGAAGAACTACAATCCTGCAGCCTGTGGAACAAAAACCACATTCACAGAAAGACAGACAAGATGAAAAGGCAGAAGACTATGTACCAGATGAAGGAACAAGATAAAACCCCAGAAAAACAACTAAATGAAGTGGAGATAGGCAACCTTCCAGAAAAAGAATTCAGAATAATGAGAGTGAAGATGACCCAGGGCCTCAGAAAAAGAATGGAGGCAAAGATCGAGAAGACGCAAGAAATGTTTAACATAGACCTAGGAGAATTAAAGAACAAACAACTAGAAGAATTAAAGATCAAGCAAACAGAGATGAACAATACAATAACTGAAGTGAAAATTGCACTAGAAGGAATCAACAGCAGAATAACTGAGGCAGAAGAACGGATAAGTGACCTGGAAGACAGAATGGTGGAATTCACTGCTGCAGAATAGAATAAAGAAAAAAGAAGGAAAAGAAATGAAGACAGCCTAAGGGACCTCTGGGACAATATTAAACACAACAACATTAGCATTATAGGGGTCCCAGAAGGAGAAGAGAGAGAGACAGGACCTGAGAAAATATTTGAAGAGATTATAGTCAAAAACTTCCCTAACATGGGAAAGGAAATAGCCACTCAAGTCTAGGAAGCACACAGAGTCCCAGGCAGGATAAACCCAAGGAGAAACACGCCGAGACACATAGGAATCAAACTGACAAAAATTAAAGACAAAGAAAAATTACTGAAAGCAACAAGGGAAAAACAACAAATAACATATAAGGGAACTCCCATAAGGTTAACAGCTGATTTCTCAGCAGAAGTTCTACAAGCCAGGAGGCAGTGGCATGACATATTTAAAGTGATGAAAGGGAAGACCTTACAACCAAGATTGCTCTACCCGTCAAGGATCTCATTCAGATTCAAGGGAGAAATCAAAAGCTTTACAAACAAACCAAAGCTAAGAGAATTCAGCACCACCAAACCAGCTCTACAGCAAATGCTAAAGGAACTTCTCTAAGTGGGAAACACAAGAGAAGAAAAGGACCTACAAAAACAAACCCAAAACAATTAAGAAAATGGTAATAGGAACATACATATTGATAATTACCTTAAACGTGAATGGATTAAATGCTCCAACCAAAAGACACAGGCTCGCTGAATGGATACAAAAACAAGACCCATATATATGCTGTTTACAAGAGACCCATTTCAGACCTAGGGACACATACAGACAGAAAGTGAGGGGATGGAAAAAGATATTCCATGCAAATGGAAATCAAAAGCAAGCTGAAGTAGCAAAACTCATATCAGATAAAATAGACTTAAAAATAAAGAATGTTACAAGAGACAAGGAAGGACACTACATAATGATCAAGGGATCAATCCAAGAAGAAGATATAACAATTATAAATATATATGCACCCAACATAGGAACGCCTCAATACATAAGGCAACTGCTAACAGCTATAAAAGAGGAAATCGACAATAACACAGTAATACTAGGGGACTTTAACAACTCACTTACACCAATGGACAGATCATCCAAACAGAAAATTAATAAGGAAATATAAGCTTCAAATGACACAGAAGACCAGATAGATTTAATTGATATTTATAGGACATCCAAAAACAGCATATTACACTTTCTTCTCTAGTGTGCACGGAACATTCTCCAGGAAAGATCACATCTTGGGTCACAAATCAAGCCTTGGTAAATTTAAGAAAATTGAAATCGTATCAAGCATCTTTTCTGACCACTATGCTATGAGATTAGAAATCAATTACAGGGGAAAAAAATGTAAAAAACACAAACACATGGAGGGTAAACAATACGTTACTAAATAACCAAGAGATCACTGCAGAAATCAAAGAGGAAATAAAACAATACCTAGAGACAAATGATAACGAAAACACAACAATCCAAAACCTATGGGATGCAGGAAAAGCAGTTCTAAGGGGGAAGTTTATAGCTATACAAGCCTACCACAAGAAACAAGAAAAATCTCAAATAAATAATCTAACTTTACACCTAAAGGAACTAGAGAAAGAAGAACAAACAAAACCCAAAGTTGGCAGAAGGAAAGAAATCATAAAGATCAGAGCAGAAATAAATGAAATAGAAACAAAGAAAACAATAGCAAAGATCAATAAAACTAAAAGCTGGTTCTTTGAGAAGATAAACAAAATTGATAAACCATTAGGCAGACTCATCAAGAAAAAGAGGGAGAGGACTCAAATCAATAAAATTAGAAACGAAAAAGGAGAAGTTACAACAGACACTGCAGAAATACAAAGCATCCGAAGAGACTACTACAAGCAACTCTATGCCAATAAAATGGACAACCTGGAAGAAACGGACAAATTCTTAGAAAGGCATAACCTTCCAAGACTGAACCAGGAAGAAATAGAAAATATGAACAGACCAATCACAAGCACTTAAATTGAAACTGTGATTAAAAATCTTCCAACAAACAAAAGTCCAGGACCACATGGCTTCACAGGTGAATTCTATCAAACATTTAGAGGAGAGCTAACACCCATCCTTCTCAGACTCTTCCAAAAAATTGCAGAGGAAGGAACACTCCCAAACTCATTCTATGATGGCCACCATCACCCTGATACCAAAACCAGACAAAGATACTACAAAAGAAAATTACAGACCAATATCACTGATGAATATAGATGCAGAAATCCTCAACAAAATACTAGCAAACAGAATCCAATAACACATTAAAAGGATCATACACCATGATCAACTGGAATTTATCCCAGGGATGCAAGGATTCTTCAATATATGAAAATCAATCAATGTGATACACCATATCAACAAATTGAAGAATAAAAACCATATGATCATCTCAACAGATGCAGAAAAAGCTTTTGACAAAATTCAACACCCATTTATGATAAAAACTCTCCAGAAAGTGGGCATAGAGGGAACCTACCTCAACATAATAAAGGCCATATAGGACAAACCCACAGCAAACATCATTCTCAATGGTGAAAAACTGAAAGCATTTCCTCTAAGATCAGGAACAAGACAAGGATGTCCACTCTCACACTATTATTCAACATAGTTTTGGAAGTCTTAGCCACGGCAATCAGAGAAGAAAAAGAAATAAAAGGAATACAAATTGGAAAAGAAGTAAAACTGTCACTGTTTGCAGATGACATGATACTCTACATAGAGCCTCCTAAAGATACCACCAGAAAACTACTAGAGCTAATCAATGAATTTGGTAAAGTTGCAGGATAAAAAATTAATGCACAGAAATCTCTTGCATTCCTATACACTAATGATGAAAAATCTCAAAGAGAAATTAAGGAAACACTCCCATTTACCACTGCAAGAAAAAGAATAAAATAGTGAGGAATAAACCTACCTAGGGAGACAAAAGACTGGTATGCAGAAAACTATAAGACACTGATGAAAGAAATTAAAGATGATACCAACAGCTGGAGAGATATACCATGTTCTTGGATAGGAAGAATGAATACTGTGAAAATGACTATACTACCCAATGCTTCTACAGATTCAATGCAATCCCTATCAAATTACCAATGGCATTTTTTACAGAACTAGAGCAAAAACTCTTAAAATTTGTTTGGAGACACCAAAGACCCCAAAGCAGTCTTGAGGGAAAAAAACGGAGCTGGAGGAATCAGACTCCCTGACTTCAGACTATACTGCAAAGCTACAGGAATCAAGACAATATGGTACTGGCACAAAAACAGAAACACAGATCAATGGAACAAGATAGAAAGCTCAGAGATAAACCCACACACCTATGGTCAACTAATCTATGACAAAAGAGGCAAAGATATACAATGGAGAAAAGACAGTCTCTTCAATAAGTGGTGCTGGGAAAACTGGACAGCTACATGTAAAAGAATGAAATTAGAACACTCCCTAACACCATACACAAAAATAAACTCAAAATGGATTAGAGACCTAAATGTAAGACCAGACACTATAAAACTCTTAGAGGAAAACACGGGAAGAACACTCTTTGACATAAATCACAGCAAGATCTTTTTTGATCCACCTCCTAGAGTAATGGAAATAAAAACAAAAATAAACAAATGGGACCTAATGAAACTTAAAAGCTTTTGCACAGCAAAGGATACCATAAACAAGATGAAAAGACAACCCTCAAAATGGGAGAAAATATTTGCAAACGAATCAATGCACAAAGGATCAATCTCCAAAATACATAAACAGCTCATGCAGCTCAATATTACAAAAAACAAACAACCCAATTCAAAAATGGGCAGAAGACCTAAATAGACATTTCTCCAAAGAAGACATACAGATGGCCAAGAAGCACATGAAAAGCTGCTCAAAATCACTAATCATTAGAGAAATGCAAATCAAAACTACAATGAGGTATCACCTCACACCGGTCAGAATGGCCATCATCAAAAAATCTACAAACAGTAAATGCTGGAGAGGGTAGTGGAGAAAAGGGAACCCTCTTGCACTGTTGGTGGGAATGTAAATTGATGCAGCCACTATGGAGAACAGTAAGGAGGGTCCTTAAAAAACTAAAAATAGAACTACCGTATGATCCAGCAATCCCACTACTGGGCATATACCCTGAGAAAACCATAATTCAAAAAGAGACATGCACCCCAATGTTCACTGCAGCTCTATTTACAATAGCCAGTTCATGGAAGCAACCTCAATGCCCATCAACAGACAAATAGATAAAGAAGATGTGGTACATATATACAATGGAATATTACTCAGCCATAAGAAGGAACGAAACTGGGTCATTTGTAGAGATGTGGATAGATCTAGAGACTGTCATACAGAGTGAAGTAAGTCAGAAAGAGAAAAACAAATATATTAACCCATATATGTGTAACCTAGAGAAATGGTACAGATGAACCGGTTTGCAGGGCAGAAATAGAGACACAGATGTAGATAACAAACATATGGACCCAAGAGGGGAAAGCGGCAGGGTGGGGGGTGGGTGGGGTGGTGATGGTGGTGGTGGTGGGATGAATTGGGAGATTGGGATTGACATGTATACACTAATATGTATAAAATGGGTAACTAATAAGAACCTGCTGTATAAAAAATTTAATTAAATAAAATTCAAAAATAAATAGAGGATCATTTTCCTCTAAAAAAGAAAAAAAATATATATATATATTAACTAGAAATTTTCTAAGCTTTCTTTCCCCAAATTTTCTATTACATCCATGGTCATTTAAAAACATTTATCTTGGTTTCTCTATTTTATGTTGGAGACTCTCCTTAAATCTCTTAAGGTAACCCTATGTATAAAGAGCTGCACTTTGGTATTGAAGAATTAGGCAATACAAAGCTTACTGGGAACTCTTTGTAAAGGACAAGGACCTTGCCACCAAGCAGCCTTCCTTTTAGGGTGATCCGATAATGAAACAGTCATTACTTTGGAGATACCCATGACATGTCACATTACAGAGAACTTTTCTCTGGTGCTGTTCAGTTTCAGATAAGGAAAATATATGTATTAGTGTGTTAGAGCTACCATAACAAAATGCCACAGACTGGGTGGTTTAAACAACAAAAATTTATACTGTCACACCACTGGAGGCTAGAAGTCCATTAAGGTTGATTTCTTCTGAGGCCTTTCTCCTTGGTTTTCAAAGGACTGTCTTCTCACTGTGCCTTCACATGGTCTTTCCTCTGTGTATGTGTGTGTCCTCTTCTTTCTAAAGACACCAGTCATATTAGATTAGGGCCACCCATTTGACCTCATTTTACCTTAATTACCTCCTTAAGGGCCCTGTCTCTAAATACAATCACATTCGGAGGTAGTGGAGGTTAAAACTCTAACATATGAATGTTGGGGTGACACAATTCAGCCAATAACAATATATTTTGCAAATGTTTGTTTTTTATTTGCTCTTTGCCTACCAGGTGGACATGTGAATGTTCAACATTCTCCCATGGGATGAGAAAGGCTGGTAGAGGGGTTGACTCTTCCAGATGCAGACTTTCAAGCATCCTCCCTGTTTCTGACCCCTTTTTATCATTCCTGCCTTTGGTGATACTTGGGGTTTCTAGCCTCTGACGCTCTCCTGGGCTCTGCAGGTGGCTCCTTCCTCAGCTGCCTGCCTCTTTGTGTGTCTTTTGCAACGGCCTCCGTCCCTTTCTCCTCAGTAACCACTGCATGTCGTCTGCTCTCCCTTCTCAGCTGACCCTTTACAGCTGCTTCCTCAGACACCACTTCATCTTTTCGGCTCTCCTTATTTCAGGAGTTTATTAATCCCTTTCACCTGCTTAAAGTCCTTACCCTGTTCTCTTCATCATTTTGGGCTTATGCTACCATTTAAATGGGGTCTCAGAGGGAGGGGAGGTAAACATAAATGCATTTTGGAAAGACCTCTCTGAATGCAGTGGGGAGAGTAAACTGGAAGGATGAGACGGTGGACAAATAAGTTATGGTCTTTGGGTCATTACCACTGGTCCTCTATAGAATGAGCATCACATGCCAGTAATGGCGGGGGCTGGGCTGTACAAGGCAATGGCAGGGTCTCCTGTGGATTGCTCCAGGAGCCCAGGGCACTAACTGTGGGCAACCACACTCCTGTTCAGGGATTGGTGATGACAAGGCTTCCTTTCAGTTCCCCATCAGTCAATACTTCGTTCAGCCGCCAGAAATCATCATTGGGTGCCCTACCTCCTTTCCTCGGAAAATGGCAAGGACTTTGTTACCTGTCCCTTTATTTTTCCAGAAGTTAGGCAGTAACTGACCCTGGGGAGATGACTCAGAGCATTGGAAAGGGGTCAGGTTTCTGCTTCTCTAACAAGCTCTTGTCTTGACAGACATGACTGACCTTTCTATTTACATCATAATACATCAAATTTTCTGTTTTAGGCTCCAGATAATGGATGGAGGGCAGTGAGAGGATGTGTGTGAACTTTCTGTCATGAAGGGCAATTTGCAGGAACTAATCATCTTACAATAGTTTGTCATAAGGAAGAAATCCATCGACCAAGCATCCTAATTAGGTATTTATATTCATGAACATTTCTTGACTCTAAGGGAAGTTTTCCCAAGGAGCCCTCCTAGGAATATTATCAGTGTTACAAAGGGAGAAAAATGAGGGGATGTTTAAAGAAAAGTTAAACACATTTTTTTACTGCAGAATTTTCTAGTGTTTTAAAAATTTTATTCTGCAGTGTAGATCCCCAAGATTTTAGCATCTCCCAGACTTATTTGACCATAGAGCATGTTTGTTGTGGGACAAGTTGGGAGATGCAGTAAGCCAAGGCATTTTATGAGGAGTTCAGCTACACTTTCTTTGCCATCCATATTTAAGTCCATGATTAAAGCTACTGAGTAATTTTTTACTACTTGTGGGAGAAAAATTTCGACGGACACATTTCACCCTTGAAGAGAGGGTTTCCGGGTATGGATATATGTCTATTTCCAGTGTTTCTGAGGATCACCTGCCTGGAGAAGGGTCACCTTACAGCAAGGAGCTGCTGAGCCCTCCCTTGCTACTCATGAAACTGTCTGCACACTTCCTGGGGAAGGAGTTGGTCTCTACAGTAATTTAGCCCAGGGAAATCTGTGGGCCTGCCTTGGAAAGGAGGACCTTCTTTGGGTGTGAAAAGGCAGAAGTTTCCTAGACAAAGCTGATTGCAGTTGGTGATGTCGAGTTTTTCAGAAAGAAAATTTGATTACTCAAGAGGCCGTAGGTAATGAGAGCTGCAGGGGTGGACAGAGACAGATAGCCAATATTCAGGAGCCGTGGATTTCAAAGATGTTGTTTCTGGCTGTGGTTTCAGACCTTTTGCGAACCTTGCTGCGGGCTCTTTTCATCTCCCGAGGCTTCTGTCATCCGTCTGTGGAAAATGTGATGTTAGCTTCCATTATGAGACCCTCAGTTAATTTTTCATGTGTGTGTGTGCTTATTTATCTATCTCCCAGCTTGTTGTGAGCTTATTTCCCACTTCTTTGTAGTTTGTAACTCCTAATACACTGCTTACACATGGTGTTTGCTGTTTGTTGGAGATTGACTATGTATGTCCTACTAAGTCAATGAACCCTTGAAAGGATGGTTATATGAAACCTATGTGTGGGAAAGAAAGGATCTGATTTGCCACATTCACTGCTCTCTTTTGCATAAAATTTGGAAGTGATCTGAACAACAGTGTTCTCAGGATAATGGAAAAGATTTAACAGCCTCAAGCTGCAGTGAAGTTTAATGTTCCTATTCATATAAAGTTAAATATAGATACATATTTAAGCTTCACTTCATTTTCCAACTTATTTTCTTTGTACTTAATTCTTAATAGCTGTAAAGTTCTGCATTGTGCTTATGTACCTTTATCTTCCCAGCAGCAACAATAATTGCAATGAAGGAACTTTTTTTAATTTTCAAAGAGAAATAAAATTATATAATCTGATAGATTTTTCTTTTTTTTAAATACATTTATTTTTAAAATTTATTTTTGGCTGCATTGGCTCTTCGTTGCTGTGTGCGGGCCTTTTCTAGTTGCAGCGAGCGGGGGCTACTCTTCGTTGCGGTGCGCGGGCTTCTCATTGCGGTGGCTGCTCTTGTTGCAGAGCATGGGCTCCAGTCACGTGGGCTTCAGTAGTTGTGGCACGTGGGCTCAGTAGTTGTGGCTCGCGGGCTCTAGAGTGCAGGCTCAGTAGTTGTGGTGCTCAGGCTTAGTTGCTCCATGGCATGTGGGATCTTCCCAGACCAGGGCTTGAACCTGTGTCCCCTGCACTGGCAGGTGGATTCATAACCACTGCATCACCAGGGAAGCCCCTAGATTTCTTATATAAAAAGTTATGCAGATTTTTAAGGCAGAATACCATATCTGATTCCTTTTTATAATAGAATTTGTTCTAATATCTTTACATGAAGAGTTCACTAAGAAAGCAGCACTGCAAACAGAATAAAGAATGTTACCTGGCTCTCCCTTCCTGAGGGGATACACTAGATTTCTGAGTATATGGCAGTTGTCAAATTACCTCAGTACAGTTTTTACTCTATTACTTCCTAGCTGGGTGACCTTGGACCTTTATTTTAATTTCCTAAACTTATTTCCTTATTTGTCAGCTCATTCTAAAATGCCAGTTTCTCTATTTGGTCCTTTTAGGGTTGTGGGATGAAATGAGATAGAATATAAAAAGCATTCAAAAAACATTGGTCATTGTTGTTGGGCTAATGATCGGCTGCTGTTTCAGCTGAAGACAGTATTTCCATCCAATCTCAGCTCCTCAGACCCTAGGATTGTGTCCAGTACTTATTAGGCTTGATACACATTTATTACCGACATAAAATAAGTATAACCACTAAGTTTTTCTTCTTCTAATACCAGAGGCTTTTCGCCATCCAGCTGATCTAAAAAAAATTTTTTTAAATCATTAGACTTCATCTCCTAAGAGCAGTTTTAGGTTCATAGCAAAATTGAGCAGAAAGTACAAGGAATTCTCTTACACGCTTTCTCCCTCAACCCTCCTCGCCTTAGATTTCCTCTGTTATTATTTTTACTATTAACATCTTGTACTGGTGTGGTACATTTGTTAACAACTGATGAACCAATATTGATACACTGTTATTAACTAAAGTCCATAGTTTACATTAGGGTTCACTCTGTGGTGTACATTCTGTGAGTTTTGACAAGTGCACAATGTCATGCATCCACTGTGACTGTATCACAAAGAATCGTTTCACTGTCCTAAAAATCCCCTGCTCTCCAGCTATTCATCTTTTCTTCCCTCCCTCCTCCCAACCCCTGGCAACCACTGATCTTTTTACTGTTCCTATAGTTTTGCCTTTTCCGGAATGACATAAGGCTGGAATTATACAATTTGTAGCCTTTTCAGACAGGCTTCTTTCACTTAGTAATATGCATTTCAGGTTCCTCCTTGTCTTTTCAAACAAAGGTACATTTTTACTTAGGAATAGCGCCATTTGACTTGAGAAATATCTGTTACTACTATTTACTACTTAATAAATGTCTGTTCACTTAAGGATTATTTCTGTGTTGAAACTACTAATTTCAACCTGATCATTTATTGATTTAACTGAAAATAGGTGCACTCAAAGGGGAATTTTGCATCTTGAGGGGTTAAAAACAACAATTAACATTGATGATTAAGAGAACAACACAAGAATATATACTCCTCTTTTCCATTCCATTCCAAGATCACTAAGTCCCACACTTCCCGGTGGGAGCCTCCATCGCCCCAGGTTACTATGGACCTGTCAGAGTCTCCAAACGAGACCTGGATAACAACTCACATCAAGCTGACTGAGAATTCATTTTTGTCTCCACACCCTAATTGCTCCTGGGGAGCCTTACTATTGTTCCATTCTTAGTCTCTGCTATAAGAACAGGCAATAGAAAATAATCATACATAATACATTCTTAAATCCCTTTTATTCATCTTCTCTCTCTCCCTGACCAACCCCTGGAGGATTGCCCCCTTTTCCCATCCAGAGGGAGGAGATGGGATCAGCACAGGTACAGCTGCCTCCACGCCTTCCCAGAGGCCAGCCATGGACTAGCCTCTTCCAGATTTCATCTTGATAATTCCATCCTGTTCTACCAGATACTATAAGATATAGTTTCTTTGGAAGCCCTTCAGCTTCCTTTTACCTTTTCTTAATGTTTACACCTTTCAAGCACAAGTGCTATGTCTCTCCACTGGTCTAAATTTAGAAAATGCATAAATATGTTTATTTGGATCCTTCGGTGCTTTCTGAAAAGCCATCTCCCTGCGCACTTGAACTTTTCATAGGGCTTTTTTGTGTGTGGAGGAGGTGCGGAAAGAGTAGGCTCTTCACCAAACCCCCTGAAGCTGGGTCATCTGGATTTCTTCCAAAGAGCTGTTGTTTCCCTCCTGTCCCACTTCTGTGTCTAATCATGGGGGTGGATCCTGATCATATAACATGGTGCCACAGGGACCTCCATCCCTAATAACGGTCTCCCTTGTTTACACTTCTTCTAGAAGCATTACCTTCCTTATCTCTAATCCTCACTGGAACCCTAAGAGGAAGTAGATATTATATCCACATTCTATAGATGAAGAATCGGAGGCTCAGAATGGGCAGGAAACTTGGCTGATGTCTTCCAGCTGATATGTGGAGGGGTCCTGGCATCCCCAAAGAGCTCCCCCTCTCTCTCCCATTCCTCTATCTCCCTCACGCCTCCCAGGAGCTCTGGGGAGGGGTGGGGCGTTGACAAGCGGTTTTGAAGGAATAGGCACCCTATTTATGCCATGTCCCGCGATGTCTCCTTCCTCAGCACTAAGCACCAGGTGTGACTGTGAGGAATACCATGCTGTTAAGGCACGTATCACCCACGAGAACACTAACTAAAATGCCTGGGTTCAGTGGGAACAGCCCTGGAAACTTACCCGGGCATTATCCACAGTCATTCTGCTGTTTGCTCTTGGTTTTTCCTCCTTAATTTTAATCCTCACACCTCTTCTGTATAAACCATGCTGAACATCCCATTCTGTCCATCCTTTGCTGCCATTCCCAGAGCAATTTGGACAATCTACGAACGAGCGTGCTTACCCAGGTCCTCAAAATAGTTTCCAACCTCCCCGTATCTCTGGTCCTTGAAAACATTTGTGTGGTTTCTCATTCTATAATGGATGTTATAAGTTGATGTTTATGCTTCACGCCAATTTCTAAATTAATATTTGCTATATGGAGTCCCGCTAATATGTACCTTTCCTGAAATTTCAAATCAGCTTTTTGAAATGGGAGAAAGGCAGAAAGCAACTTGCAAATTCTATGCATAATGAAGTGAGGAACAAGCTCACATAATGAAGACAAACAATTATACAACATTTGCATGATTCTTTTTTCCTGCACCATGAGACAAGACGCAGGGAGCTGATTAGCCGCTGCCTTTGCTGTGAGTCTTGCTTCTTACTTCCCCACCATTTGGTAGAATTCTCAGAGCCAAGAGCAGGTCACAGTGTTTTGTCAAAGTTTTCTTATATTATCCTAGGGACCGTCAGGCAGTTAAGACCACCCTGCCAACTTCAGCCTGACACAGGTGACTTCTGTTTCTGTGACTACCCTGGGGTTGCGTCCCTCAGCTGACACACTTGTGTCCCCCATTCAGGTTCTAACCACTGAACTCAACTGGCCAGAGACTACTGAAAACATTTCTTCACTAGTCCCCAAAGTATTTCCTAAGCATCTACTATGTCCCACCCCCAGGGTTGGTGCTGGAGATAAAAATGAACAATTAAAACCCCTGCTGCCCTTGCAGTATCCACTGCCAGCCGAGGAGGACATGTTAGCAACAACGAGATGTATGGTGAATGCTCTGTGCATACAGAGAAGGGAGCCCACTCTGATAGAGGGGCGAGAGGGTTTGTGAAGAGCTCCCCAGAGGGGGCAATACCTGAGATGAGACAGGAAGGGAGAACAGGAATGGTCAACAAGCAGAGGAAGGGTGGTCATTCCAGACAGGGTGGCCTCAGATGGAAAGAAGCAAAGCTGGAAGGATGTTTCTGGTATTCCAGGAATGACAGGTGGTAGGTGGTTTCCTATACTGAGTGAAGATGTGCAGAGAGGAAAGTACTCGAGGGTAAAGCTAGGGAGGTGGACAAGAGCCAGCTCTTGAAGTACTCTGAACATGAAATGTGATCCTGGGCTGATGGAGAGTCAGTGAGGCTTTAATAGGGAGATGACAAGGGAAGATCTGTATTTTAGAAAAAACACCGAGACTAGTTGGACTTGATGGATAGCATGTAAAATGGTGATGATAATAAACACTTCGGGTGCCTGCCGTGGGCAAGGCCCGATGCTGGAGAGAAGACACCAGTGAGAGACCTTTAAACCAATTCAGGCAAGCTGGGATCAGTCCAAAGTGCTTGAGAGTCTGTCAAACAGCATGGTTAAGAGCCTGCCTTCTCGAATTCAAATCCCAGCTCTGTGACTTACTAGTTGTGTCACTGGGTAGGTCATATAACCTTTTGTGCCTCAGTTTCTTCATTTGTGAAATGAGGCTACTAATAGGACTCGCCTCATAGAGTTATTGTTGTGAGGATTAAATACGTTGTATGCAAAGTCCTCAGTATGGCTCTGGAACAGTAAGCGCTAAGTGTTCACTCTCATTGTCTGAACTATGGCAGGGGCTGGAGATGGAAGCCATGGCCTCAAGAAATGTTAAATGTGAGAAAAGGCAGGATGCGGGGCAGAGGGGGAAGTCCAAACCAATCTCATCATTCTGTCTTGGGCGATGGGGCAGATGGTGAACATAGCGGGAGAGTCTGGGATGAGAAGATGACAAGATTGATTTGGGAAATATTGAGATTGAAGAGCCAGGGAATATTCAGGTAGGAATATGCACGTGGGAGTATAAGCTTGCAGGGAAGGCTGGGCAGAGTTGGAGAACTGGAATCCTCAGCAAGAGGTAGAAGCTATGGCTCGGAATGGCCCAGGTTGGGCAGGAGGAGACAAGCAGAGGGAGCTGAGGAAGGCCAGGATAAGGGGTGGCTGGAGATCTCGGGGGAGACTGAGAAGGGCCAGTTCAGAGCAAGAAGAGAATCAAGAAAAAATGGTATCGTGAGGCCAGGGGCTGGGAGGGGGGAAGGAGAGCTCTTGAAGGAGAGGTAGTCAGAAAAGCAGAATGCTATACACAAGTGCCACGATATAAAGGTTGAGAGTAAACCACTGGATTTGACAACCTGGAAGCTTTTGGTGACTGTATCCATCAGGGTCTAGTTAGCAGAAGAGAAACCACACTAGTTATTTCAACAGAGAAAATTTAATATAAAGAACTGGGTAAACAGGGGTTAGAGAGCTGAAAAATCAAACAGGAACACTGAGAAAGCACAGACTTTAACTATGGAAGCAATGGCCTCCCCTAGAGCCAGGGAACCAAGGGCAGAGGTGGGAGTCACTGGGATCCATCCCCTGGGAGGAGAGACCCCGCCCCTGGAGCTGGGTGCTGCCACCTCTGCAGCTCCGAGAGGGGACTCAGGGGGCTGGGACTCAGGGGAGGGGGTCCCACTCAGCTGGAGCTGATGCCTCAGAAGCCGGGAGGATAGACCCAGCAGAGCAGGAGCTGGGACCTCTGAGGAGGGGGTCGCAAGGTGGCACTGGGGGTACTGGTAGAAGCAGGAAACTGGAACCAACAACCGCATCTAGCATGTGGGGCTGTTGCTGGGGAGATGCTGGCAAACAGCAAGCAAACGGGAACGAGCAAGCCCTTCTGGTCCCCCCCCCCCATGCCAGTCTCACTCTGGTGTCCCCTCTCAGCAAGACCCAGTGGAAACCAGATGGAGAGGGAGAGTTTGCAGTCTCCTGGCACTAGGATCCCAAAGCAGCATCTAGAAAGGTGGTTTGAGGCTAAGCAACCAGCTTTATAATCTGCCCAGTAACACTCCCAAGTATAATTCAATGTTTTAAAGGAAAGCCATCTAGCAATGGGTTGAGAAGCCAAAGTCAAGACAGTGTATCGGGACCATTTGTCCAAAACATTTTGCTGTAAAAGAGAAAAAAAAGAATGAAGTGGTAGGAAGAGGTACATGCAACGTTCAGGACGGGTGTTTAATTATTTATTAAGAAGGACTATGTATAAAATAGACAACTGAGGGGAACATACTGTATAGCACAGGGAACTCTACCTAATGCACTATGGTAACCTAAATGGGAGGGACATCCAAAAGGGAGGGGATGTCTGTATGTGTATGGCTGATTCATTTTGTTGTGCAGTGGAGGCTAACACAACATTGTAAAGCCACCATACTCCAATAAAAATTAACTAAAAAGTAAATAAAAATTAAAAGAAAAAAAGAGAAGGACTTAGACTCTAAAGCAAGTTTCAACCTGAGCTTGCAGAGAGGTGAGAGCCCTGTGCTGGTGAGTGAAAGCATCTGGAGGAGATGAGAAGGGGGAACTCGGCACAGAGTGAGGGGACTGGCTGAGACAGAAGCAAGAGAACGTCGATTTCTCTGAGAGGTGAAGAAAGATGTTTCACCAAAACCAGCCAAACAAAAACACACCCTTTGTAAGTGATGTGCTGGGTCTACTATGAAGTGATCCCAACAGAAAGCACCCCTCATCTCTTAGTGGAGGGAATCTTCCGGGTCTCCACATGGATCTTCACGCAGGCCTTCTCTGAAGCCCCTATCTAAACTTTTCACCCCTTCTCCCAACCTACTTGAAATCGCCCTTTCTACTTGTCCTCCTGAGCTCTCACATTCCATCTATCTTACTTAATTATTGGATTTATTGTTGTCTCTCCACAAGAGCAGGAGTGTTTGTTTTGTTCACTGTTGTAACTCAGAGTTAAAATAATGCTTGGAACAAAATAGGCACTTGATAAATATGTGTTGAATACACGAATGAATGAAATCCCCATGCAAGCACTATTGAAACAGAGAATAGAACACTCAAATCAATCAACTAGGATTCGGCCACTGTCTGCTGGGCCTTATGTGGGATATTGAAAAAGAATATGGAGGAACCTGTTCTATCATAGAATTTATATCATTTGAAGAATTGACAAATTAGCCCACGTGGTAGCAGAAGAATGACAGAACTCTGCCCGCCTTCTTGCCAGGCTGTACTTTCCCCTGCAGACTGGGCTCCAGTCATCTGTCCCTTTCTTGGATCCCTGGAGACTCACAGTCCACAGCATTCTGTCTGCTCTGCAGCCCAGGATTCACTGCCTTCAGCTGCTCAAGGTCGTGGTTCCACAGGGCCGAGTTCTCAGCCCCTCCTGGGAGTGGGATTAGAGGGTCTGGGCCCAGCGGTACAGCTGTCGCACACCTGACACACATATGTGTTTTGAAAGCCTCATGAGAGCTGACTTTGATGGGCAGTAGGAGCCCTCCAGGCAGCAGGCTGCCAGTACTGTCAGCCCCACCGGGGTGATGGGGGATTGGGGTCAAATCACCATCTGTCAAGGTGTTCGAAGAGACCTCAGACTGCTTTATGGATGCAAAGGATGAAAATCCGCAACACTGAAGGAGCGTGTGTTGTCCTTAGACAAAGCACTGTGTGTACCTTGGACTATTCCCATAAAATTCAGTTTCTTCCTTTTTGAACAAACCCAAATTTAGTGCACCCAATGCATGTGCACACATACACATGCCACATGGAAATGCAGACATCACACACACCCACAACACACACATAGGTAAGGCACTTGAGTCACACACACTTGCGCGCGCACACACACACACACACACACACACACACACACACTATTGTAAAGCTTGTCCTCAGCTAGAGAGGTTTGGGAAATAACTAAAAGAATAAATGAATGGAAGAATGAATGAATGAATGAATTACACTAATGTTTTATCTGTAATCATTCAATAGAGGATGCAGCATAGCAGCCATCTACTCTCAACCCTCCCAGTTTTAAATGGAGTTGTTTACTGATACCGGAGTTCAATTTCTTTTTAAGAAAATTTTGGGGTAAAGTGTTCCTCCCAAAAGCTTTTGCTGTTACTTGAGTTTATTATTTTTAAAAATCCAATAATTTGTTGAGGACTTTCTCCTTTAAAGAGAGATCTCTCTGAAGAGAATGGCAGTGTGTTTACTAATAAATTATGCTGAAACAGCAGAGTTGGGTTAGTGGAAACTGCACTGGACAGGGAGCTAATTGAACTGGATTCTGGTCCTTTTTACTATTATTAGATGTAGCTGTGTGAAAATTACTTCTTCCCTCAGAGTCTTGGTTTTCTCATTTATAATCTGGGAGAGGTGGAGAGTCTTTACTTAAATACAGTGCATCGTCCATCCATACTCATCTACTTTCTGTCCTAAGATCTCCTAAAATATTAAAGAAGGAAAAAGGTTAAACTCTTTAACCATGAAAACCCACTGTGGATGCAGGACATCAACAAATTTCCGGAAGATGGAAAATATAGGTTGGGGTGGTGACTAATCAAACGAGGTAGAGGAAGCCACAGGATATAGTAACAAAGAAAGAAATACAGCCATCTGCATATTAAACCTTGGAGAGACCTGGGATTCTGGAACATCAGTTGTAATAAAGGAGTGGAGAAATTCACAGCTTGCCTCTCAACTCGTAGGGTGTTTTGCCCTACCCCCAGGGGACATTTGTCAATGTTTAAGACATTTTTGGTTGTCAGGACTGGCACCACCTCGTGGGTAGATGCTGATAAACATCCTTCGATGCACAGGACGGGCCTCACACAAAGAATGACGCAGCCCAAAATGTCAAAGTGCCAAAGTTAAGAAATTCTGCTCTAGACCCAAGAGTTAATCTCACACTTTCAAACACTATCCTTATTAGCAGACTGACAGATATCCATCTGTGGATTGAATTGTGTCCTCCCAAAATTTATATGCTGAAGTGCTAATCCCCAGTACGTCAGCATGTGATTATATTTGGAGATAGGACCCTAAAAGAGTTAATTAACTTAAAATGAGACCATTAGGGTGGGCCCTAATCCAATAGGAGTGTTGCCCTTATAAGAAGAAAAAGAGACACCAGGGATACGCATACACACACACACACACACACACACACACACACACACACACACACACAGAGAGAGAGAGAGAAAATGCCATGAGAGAATACTATGAGAAGCTGACCATATGCTAGCCAAGGAGAGAGGCACGGGAGAAACCAAACCTGCCGACACTTGATCCTGGATTTCCAGCCTCCAGAACCATAAGAAAATAAGATTCTGTTGCTGTTTAAGCCACACAGTCTGTGGTATTTTTTTATGGCAGCCCTAGAAAACTAATAAACCCACTATACAAGTAATGAGAGGATTCTTTTCCAAAGAAATGGAATGCCCATACAGAAAAGACCTCCAACCTGCCAATTATGGGTCCCTAGGATTGTTGCCTACTTCCTCATATCACATTAAAAGGAACTGACAGCCTGTAAGCACTGCCAACCTCCCCTTCAACTGCCCCTCCCCAAATGCCCACAGCTCAAGATCAGCTTATTATCTGGTTCTTACATATGATGGAACAGCCAAAGAGCACTGGACTTGGAGGAAACTCTACAACACAAAAGAGAGAGACAAAGATAAGCAAGCAGAATATGTAACTCTGAAAGGAACAGACATAATTTAGAAACACAATTTAACCTTTAAAAATTCTCTGATTAATATTACTAGAAAGTAAAAAAGTCATTGCATCAACAAAATACAAATAGCTAACAAAGAAGAACTATTATAAAATAAAAATGTGACTCTGAAATTCAAATAGATTGTATGTGAAGTCTAATACATGACCAGGTAGTAGAACAAAGAGACGTAAAAAAATAAAATGAAAGATATATAGAGTATCAATCCAAGAGGCCCCACATCTAATCTACAGAGTGACACAAAGAGAAAACAAAGAAGAAATCAAAGAAATATGACAGGATTTTCCAAGGGTCAAAGGACATGAGTATACAAATTAAGATATCAATCAAGTGCCCAAGGCAAGGAGTTTTACCTAAGTCACGTAAAAGCATGTACATGCGCACACATACACATCTAGACCCAGCGTTAAAAAAGCTCAGTACATCAGTAATAGAGAGAAGATACTAAGATGCTTCAGCACGTAAGAGAGAAATTTAAAAGATACCCGTAAGAAAGAGAACTCCAACCAGCATCAGACCTCTCGTCATCAGCTACAATGGATCTGAGATCACAGTAGAGCAAAGCCTTTTAAATTCCTGCGTTAAAATGATTGTCAACCTTGAATTTCATACTCAACCCAGTGATGAAGGATGAAGGTGGCTTTACAAATGCATAAACTGAGAAACATTACATTTCACTCTTGCAAGCAATACTGCCCTGAGGCTCCTGGCCTTTGGGGGTACCTTCCTTGAAGTTCTAAGTCTCCTCCTGGGCCTGGGACTTAGCAGTGCTGGGTAGGGCAAACCAAGCTCAGACCTGATTCTGCACGGGATCTGGTCTCCAGAGCATCTTCTTTGAAATTTCCTATGGCCTCCTCCAGTGCCTGAGACCTTCCAGGGCCAGCATAACCTCCTGATGGGGCACCCACACTTGGACCAGGATCCCTGTGTGCCCCAGTCCCCCCTGTTCCCCCACCACCCCTGGTGCTCTCATACCATCCGTCCCGCACATGAGTTTGTCTAGATTCCCCAAGGAGTTCTGGGACTCATGCCATGGGGTTTCTTGAGGTTCTGGGCTGACCTTGGTTCCAGGAGGGCATCCTGGCAAGTGGATTAATCCTGCTGCCTGGTGTCATATTTCTTTCACAGAACCACATGAGATTGGGCTGCCAGAGTGGCACTGGTGATGACTTTAAGTGACTCTCAAACATCAAACACAGGACAAGTTGAAGATTCCATATTGAGGACCCTTGGCCTGAGCTGCACATCTCAGCTCTTGCCTGGCTTTGTTTTGTGGTGCTGCCTCTGAATTTAGCACCCAAGGGCAACACAGGGTGACATGAGGCATCCTTTATTCTGTGTGACCCCAATGATGTTCTCTCCTGCCTCCATTGACGTGAGGACACCCTGCTTTGCCAGGTCAGCTGAAGCCACATCCTGATGAGGGACAGACATTCCCACACCAGTGAGGCCGCTCTTCTCACTTCCCCTACAGTCCTTTCCTCTGGTGGCAGAGAATGGAAGGCAGGGTGTAGTTAACATTAAAATAATCACACTCTAGGAATGTAGTGATTACTGCATACAGAAGTCAAAAGAAGACAGAGTTGGAAGATGTATTGTTCTATATTTATGTTATAACATTCCAAGTGGAATGGAAAATTCAACATAACCAGAAAACAAATTACTGTTCACATTTGCCTGCATACTCTGGATAAGACTTGCACTCGTGGTCATCATCAATGAAATAGAGCAACAACCTTTGAGGGAGACATTGGAAGCCAATATTCATGAGTGGCATGATGGATGATACAGCATCATAAGTAGCGATATAACCAGCATTCAATAAATGGTATTACATTAATGCATAAATACAGCTCTATATTGTTTCAATACAAATAGGTTCTCAAGATCTTGGCATTGTGAATAATAACAGTCTTGAGAACAGTATGGAGGTTCCTTAAAAAACTAAAAATAGAACTAACATATGACCCAGCAATCCCACTACTGGGCATGTACCCTGAGAAAACCATAATTCAAAAAGAGTCATGTACCACAATGTTCATTGCAGCACTATTTACAATAGCCAGGACATGGCAGCAACCTAGGTGTCCATCAACAGATGAATGGATAAAGAAGATGTGGCACATATATACAATGGAATATTACTTGGCCATAAAAAGAAATGAAATTGAGTTATTTGTAGTGAGGTGGATGGACCTAGAGTCTGTCATACAGAGTGAAGTAAGTCAGAAAGAGAAAAACAAATACCATATGCTAACACATATACATGGAATCTAAAAAAAAAAAAAACAACAACAAAAATGGTTCCTGGTCAGGAAACTAAGATCCCATATATGCCACGTGGTGCAAAAAGATATTATCTTCTAGTGAGCGGGATCTGAGGTGCCATGGGGGTAGGAAACTTGTTTTTCATCATAAATATTTTATTGTAAACCTATAGGCAGGCATTTCTTTGATAATAAATACAAAATAAAGTATAATGACTGAACAAGATAATTTCTAAGCTTCTTTTTATATCTAAAATCCAAGGGAATAAGCTCCCAAAGCTTAGTCTACTCAGAAGAAGCCCTGGGGAGTTTTCCCTTCAGAAAGGCTGACTACCTGATCAGGAGCCAGTCCACGCCACCGGGAATCTCACAAACATTATTTTCATAAATGTCAAATTTTCACTCCTGACCTTATTCTGTCTGCTCGACAGCTCTAGGAAGCAATTATTAAAATCATCTGCATTTTGGACATGAGATTCAATGAGATGAAATTAATTGTCCTGAATGACTTGAGCTTTAAATTGGTAGAAAGCTACTGGACGTACGGCCTTATCACTCCAAGTTCTTTTCTTTCCCACCGTATTATGCCTCTCACTGTGCAGAAAGAGAAGAGTAGGAAAAATTCTCTGCCCAAGAGCCAATCCTCCAGTGAGCTGTTTATATATAAATGCACGGCCCTGTGATTACAGGTTAGCTCCTTTGGGAATCTGAAGGAGGAAGCTGCAAATTATAGCCTCCTTCTTTTTTTTTTTTTTTTTTT
>NW_006773723.1:1757924-1824518 GCF_000442215.2 Lipotes vexillifer
TCTTCCCGGACCGGGGCACGAACCCGTGTCCCCTGCATCGGCAGGCGGACTCTCAACCACTGCGCCACCAGGGAAGCCCGTATAGCCTCCTTCTTTACTTGGGCTCGTGAACATAGGTGATCTGTGAGCACACTTCACCAAGGGCTCATCAAAGGACCTGGAAACCCCTACCCTAAGTGATTGGCACCAACACAATATATAGCATCCAAAGGGTACCAGCTATGATCCTTTGGACTCCCAGCTGCAGCATTTTTCCTGATGTTTGACCCATGCTCACTCTTGACATTTTTTTGCAAGTCCCAAGTCATGGTGAGATACTCCTGCATTTCTTTCCAATGCTGCAGTGAAGAGACTGCTTCCAGGACAAGTGTCAGGAGTGGGGAACTCCAGGAAGATTCTGGCTGGGACGCTACTCATGCTTGCCACAGAGAACCTCCCAACACTCGTCCCCCAGGGAGTGCTGGGCCACTCAATTTACCTGCATCAGACTCTTTCTTAGTGCCACAAGGCTGCAGAACTTCTAAAGAGGGTACATTTCATGTTAATATAACAACAGAGCCCTTGACCCACGGAAACACCACGGGAAACCGGAGAGAGCAGATGCAAGTTTCCACTGAGAATATGACTTAATCCAAGTGGCTCTGCCAAACTGGAAACTGCAGCTTCATAGCACCTTTGTAAACTCATTACAGTCCCTGTGGTTCTCACCTGATCCCTCCTCCTTTCTTTTCTAGGTGCGCTCCTTTCCCCTCCCCCAACACTGGCTGCCCAGAGACAGGCTCCACAGGGCTCCCTCCATTTGGGCCAAAACAACGTTGCCTCTCCAGAGCCCCTCCTCCTTCGACCCTTTCGCTCCGAGCCACACTTAGGAGATGGGCCAGTTAACCTGATAACAATGACACGGGATGCTATGTATTGATGCACTTTCCCTCCCAACAGCATGTCTGCATTCTCCAGGAGGCCTTCAGTGCCTCAGTCTCAGTGCTTGACAGATGGAGAACATGTGGCAAGTATACTAATGTGCTTGTCACTTTGAAGCAAATAACTCAGAACTCCTCCAATCACCCCAAAGCAGTGACACCTGATGTCATCCATGCATGGTGCCAGAGCTGTCCTGGGGCTCACTATGAATGACATCAGCCACTTAAAAGTCCTATTGCCCATGGTGCTTTACTGTAGTAATATTAGACTGTTTTTCTCTTGGCCCCTACATATTTCTTGGCATTACCTTTCAATATTATTTCAGTTTTGTACTCAGGTCTCCTTGGTCATAGTAAGACCTGATTTACCAAAATTACATGATTCAGTAAAATAAGCTCAGAGTGTTGATAGTGATCACCTCCTTACTCCAAAGGAATGAGTGTAAAAAGTTCCCTTGATATGTGGACTTATGTTTTTAGTTCATTTTTCAAAACATTCAAAAAAGACATAAAGGGAATACATTCAAAGCTCAAATTCAAGCCTTAAGAAAAACAAGAAACAAGAAGGTAGTGAGATAAGTATGAGGTAAAGAGCAACTTACATGGTAAGTCTTAAAGAATTGTCACATTAGACTCGTATCTTCCAAATGAAACAGGAACAACATGTTTTAAATAAACACATAGGCTCTCTCTTTTAGTGACTGGGATATGTAAACTTAGCCTAAATTTCTTGAATGGATATGCAATAAACTATTTATAACATTTTCTCTGTCCTAATTATGACTAATCCTAAACAATTGGAGAGTCAGATGGCTGAGTATTTAAAGAAGCAAACATCCCAGATAAACAGTGGGTAATTTCTACTGAAATCCAGAGCCCTGAGCCCTTGTAGATACATGGTTATGGGGCAACTCAGGAATAGCTGCAAATGAAAACTGCAGAAGGAATCCTCCAGAATCCTGAGCCTCAGTGCCTTAGATGTGGGTGGCAAGGTCATCTGGTTGGGCCCAAGAGGACTCTCCAGGCACCTAATCACTTCAAAAGCAACTTTCAGTTTTCTATGTATCTCATGAAAATCTACCATGTGGATCCTTCTCTTGAAAATTTGGAAAATAAAAACATGTAAAAGAATGAAATTAGAGGGTGGTGGTGGTATGATGAATTGGGAGATTGGGATTGACATACATACACTAATATGTATAAAATGGATAACTAATAAGAACCTGCTGTATAAAAAAATAAATAAAATAAAGTTCAAAGATTAAAAAAAAAAAAAAAAAGGGCTCCTGGTGCTGCAACCAGGTGTCAGTGCTGTGCCTCTGAGGTGGGAGAGTCAACTTCAGGACACTGGTCCACAAGAGACCTCCCAGCTCCACATAATATCAAACGGCGAAAATCTCCCAGAGATCTCCATCTCAACACTATCACCCAGCTTCACTCAACGACCAGCAAGCTACAGTGCTGAACATCCCATGCCAAACAACTAGCAAGACAGGAACACAACCCCACCCACTAGCAGAGAGGCTGCCTAAAATCATAATAAGTCCACAGACACCCCCAAAACACACCACCAGACGTGGACCTGCCCACCAGAAAGACAAGATCCAGCCTCATCCACCAGAACACAGGCACTAGTCCCCTCCACCAGGAAGCCTACACAACCCACTGAACCAACCTTAGCCACTGGGGACAGACACCAAAAACAACGGGAACTACGAACCTGCAGCCTGCAAAACGGAGACCCCAAACACAGTAAGATAAGCAAAATGAGAAGACAGAAAAACACACAGCAGATGAAGGAGCAAGGAAAAACCCCACCAGACCTAACAAATGAAGAGGAAATAGGCAGTCTACCCGAAAAGAATTCAGAATAATGATAGTAAAGATGATCCAAAATCTTGGAAATAGAATAGACAAAATGCAAGAAACATTTAACAAGGACCTAGAAGAACTAAAGATGAAACAAACAATGATGAACAACACAATAAATGAAATGAAAAATACTCTAGATGGGATCAATAGCAGAATAACTGAGGCAGAAGAACGGATAAGTGACCTGGAAGATAAAATCGTGGAAATAACTACTGCAGAGCAGAATAAAGAAAAAAGAAAGAAAAGAACTGAGGACAGTCTCAGAGACCTCTGGGACAACATTAAACGCACCAACATTCAAATTACAGGGGTTCCAGAAGAAGAGAAAAAGAAAGGGACTGAGAAAATATTTGAAGAGATTATAGTTGAAAACTTCCCTAATATGGGAAAGGAAATAGTTAATCAAGTCCAGGAAGCACAGAGAGTCCCATACAGGATAAATCCAAGGAGAAATACGCCAAGACACATATTAATCAAACTGTCAAAAATTAAATACAAAGAAAACATATCAAAAAAAAAAAGAATGAAATTAGAACACTCCCTAACACCACACACAAAAATAAACTCAAAATGTATTAAAGACCTAAATGTAAGACTGGACAGTATAAAACTCTTAGAGGAAAACATAGGAAGAACACTCTCTGACATAAATCACAGCAAGATCTTTTTTGACCCACCTCCTAGAGGAACGAAAATAAAATCAAAAATAAACAAATGGGACCTAATGAAACTTAAAAGCTTTTGCACAGCAAAGAAAACAAAAAATGAGATAAAAAGACAACCCTCAGAATGGGAGAAAATATTTGCAAACGAAGCAACTGACAAGGGGTTAATCTCCAAAATATATAAACAGCTCATACAGCTCAATATCAAAAAAACAAACAACCCAATCAAAAACTGTAAAGCAACTATACCCCAAATAAAAAAAAAAACCTGCATCCACTGCTGGTTATTTTATGATGCCAACATTATGAAAATCTCTCAACCCCCCTCCAAAATAAATGTTTTATAAAGCAAGGCTGGGTCTGCCCCCAAAGCCTATCATTTCACTAACACTTAAAAATATTTTCTCAACATTCTCGAGCAGTGCTCAAAACCGGCCTGATATATATAGAGCCTCCTTTGTGGAATAACAAGATTATTTTTACCATTTTCCAATTCTCAAAAATCTGACCTGTCACCAGAGAACTTCTAAAAATATCAAGATGATAATGACATCCTTCGTCATTTCCCTCCTAGCTTATGGCTGCATTACTAGAGTTGGATTTTTATTTATTTTCTGATGGTCCTCTCTGATCACAGCACTCATCACTTCACTGCTTTCAAGATGTGGGACACAATAGCTATCTTGGGAAGGTGGCTGATTTTTTTTTTCCACCTTTAAAGGCAAGGTTTTTTGCAAAACATTCAGTTCAATTCACTTTCTGCCTATCCCTTAAATCACGTTTGAGTTGGAAGTATATTGGAAAGGATCCTAGAAAACAAATGCTGACTGAGGAGAAGCATTTTGTTCTTTCACCACAGCCAATTCAATTCAGCAGCAGCATTACCGAGTGCCTACTATGTGCCAGGAATATAAAGATGGATAAAATAGTCTTTGCCCTCAAATAGCTCACAGCTTACCAGGATAGACAGTCCCACTAACAAATAACAATTGTAAGCTGTGGTAGAGCTATAAATCTCATTGCTATTTGTATAAACATACAAGAAGGAGAACACCTATAAGGGAGCAGCAAATACTGTTGAGGGAAATCAGAAAGGAAACGTAATGGGAAACCAAATGATACTTTAGAGAGAGATAAACCCTAGCAATCTCTTTTTGATTAGAGATGTGTCTCGATCTTGATATATCTGGGGTTGAAGAAAAAAAAAAAAAAGGCTCTTGAGAGTTGTTAGCAGCATCTGCTTTTTGGGTAGGATTTAGAATATATTCTTGTGGGCGGGTCCTCCTCCATTTGTTCTTGGCAGTTCATTTTGGTGAGTCTTTAGTCATGCTTAGAGAGAAGTACCTACTCCTTGGTCTTGCAGACGCCCTGAACAGAAGGAGGGCTCCAACCACAGATGCTTCACATGGAGGATGTTCATTACTCTAACAATGACAAACTCTATACTCAGATTGGGCAAAGATGCATCAAGTTTACTGTCAACTATGATATTGTTTGTTACGTTGTCAACAGATTTTCCTTCACTTTGACTGTGGGAAGACAAGATCAAGGAGACTTCCAAGCATGGGGAAGAGTCGGTCTTGTTTCAGTGGCAGGAAGCTAGGGCCAAAGGAGCAAGAGAACCAGTGGGGGACTGTCTACCAGGTTCAAAGGGACATGATGACAGAATCAACAAGAGACATATATGGTATCTTGTTTTAGGTTCTTCTTTTCTCTGTAGTAATACTTGTTGAACATCATTACCTCATGTTGTTGTGTTAAGAAGCACTGGAGAATGAAGAGAAGGTTCTGTATCCATGCTTTGGGGTAAAGTGAACTTAAGGCTGTAGCAAGTTCAGAAAAATTCTTAGAAGATGGCCAGAGGTGATCACGGAGAAGCTGGGAGGGAGGTGAGACTCGGGTAGCCGCCTGGCTGAGTGGCAAGGGGGAGACCCGGGGTCACAGTTCTCCTTCTGCAAACTTTCAATCAAGCCTCCTGCTTTCAGCTCTTCTCAATATCCCTGCCTTCAGTGGTTCCAGGAGTTTCCTGTTCTAAGCCTTTCCAAGGTTCCATTTCAAAATTCGTTTTTCTCTCATTCCTTCTTGTTGGCTTTTCCCCTCCACAGACACGAAACTTTCAGCTGTCCCTAATCCACTAAGCATGTTACTGCCCTTCTATTTGCTTTTTAGTTGCCAAAATTTTTTCTCTCTCATCACCTCTCCCCTTCTCTTGTTCTTATATATAGGTTCATGCATTTTTAATTCCTTTACTATGAGGTTTTACACAGGAGTGGAGATGGGTGCAAGTGTTCAATCTGTGGGTTTCTTTCTTAGTTATATTTTATTTATCTATTCATTAATATTCCACCTAGTTGAAAATAACATGACACCAGATCTTGCTTAGAATTAGCATGCAACCCCCTTAAAAGGCCTTATAAAATCAAGACCCTCAGGCTTGGAATGAATTATGAAGGTCAACGTATCTAAGCTCTTGGCAGATGTTTAATCCAGGAAACTCCTTTGCTTGCCTGATAGAAATTTAATTTATTGAGTGAAAAAGCAGAAAGCTATGTTGTTTTGCTTATCATCATGCATCATATTTAATAACGATGGCTGCCACTTACAGTGTACTTCCCATGTGCCCCACTTGTGCTAAGGGGCATTTACGCCCCGCAATGACCCTATGAGGGAGAAATTATTATACTCCACTGTGCTCCACACACACACCACTTTGCAGAGAAGGAAACTGAGATTTAGTTCCGGTTTCACTCATTTCTCAATTGCTTGTAGCTTGTACATGACAGGCACAGCCTAGTTTTGAACCAGCTTTTTCAGATTCCAAAGCTTATCCTCTCAGCTGTGATGGTTCCCAAATTTAGGACTGTATGACTCTTAAGGAACTTACTTGTTTTTGCAAGGTGGCATGTGTGTGCTCTCTGCTTTTTTTCCACTGGCAGTTTTTGCCATTGATGTTGTTGTGCTTGTTTACTGTTGCCTGCATTTGGGTCCTTAGGGTCATGACCCTCAGTGGTCCAGGCTGACTTCGATCTGCTACCTAGATGGCTTCTCTTTTAAACTCATATGAAGCCAGTAAACAAAAAAATAATTTTAAAATGGACCAAACAATGAAGGTAAACCTGTTATCAAAAAGGTGTGTGATATATTTCTAGGTAAACTGTCAGTGGCACTGCATTTATCATCCATTATATCAAGTCACTATTGTTTACATGCTGAGTATAGTTATATTAGAATGTTGACCGAACCAAAGATTTCGACTTTGTTGAGTTCTTTTTTGGTAAAATAGCCACACATTTTTCCTGTCAACAATTTCAGTGGTTGAGGGCACACTATTAGAATGGGCAGATATAGTAGAAACTACCCAGA
Source organism: Lipotes vexillifer (assembly GCF_000442215.2). Classification (NCBI taxonomy): domain Eukaryota; kingdom Metazoa; phylum Chordata; class Mammalia; order Artiodactyla; family Lipotidae; genus Lipotes; species Lipotes vexillifer. The sequence goes on from NW_006773723.1 coordinate 1,764,745, forward strand.
ACCCAAATCAGAAGCCCCAGGGTTGAGGTGCAGCTCTGTGTCTCTGTGTATTCTGAACAGTTCACCTAACTTACGTGAACCACAATTTCAGGGTCTGTCAGCAAGAGAACCTAACACACAACAGTATTTTGAGTGCAGCTGAGCCAATGTATGTGCAAGTGCCTGACACAGAGTAGGGGCTTAATAAACGCTTATTCGTCAGCCTGTTTCAGCAAGTGTGGTAGAAATACTTACTGAATATGAATGGGAGATAGACACTGGGAATATGTATAAGCAAAGAGAAGAGACTGGATGTCTGAAATCTCACATCTTTCTAAAGCGTCCCCAGGATGCCCAGCGATGGCGCCTCTAGTTCTGACAGCTGCACCAGTCACGGACATCGGCTCAGAAACTCGGAACTGTCAGCTCATTTAACTGTGCCATGATCTGCATTGTGCTGCCTATGACTTCCTACTCCTCCACCACTTTTGCTGCAAACCTTGCCTGGCAAAACGCTGAGCAGAAGATAGCAGAATTTCCTCTGGGACTTACTATGAGTGCCTTCTGAGGATAAATACTGCCATGGGGAGGGCAATTTATCTGGGTGAACACGACAGTCTCCTAATGTCCAAAGTGTGCTAGACATAAATTTAAACCCCAGGAGAAAGCCTCTGAAAGCTTCGCCTCTGTAGTAGGTCTTCCAACATCAGAAGGACTTAAGGGAAGCATTTTTACTCCCTTGGGTATCTCGGAATCATGGTACAGATTTGGGGTGAAACTGGGGGTCCCACAAAGAATTGAATGCCTGGGCTTAAATCACAATAGCTCCCATCAACAGATCTCCCTAATACCCCGCTAGGGACCCTTAAGCCAGGAAGGCTCAGCACACCACCCTAGAGGTATTACAGATTGGAGCAGGCTCCTTAAGAGATCCTCGGTGTTCAGTCTCAGTCCCCCAAAGGAGGCTGAAAATGACTCAACATTCATACATTTGTGAAGAAAGGAAGGCATGGGGCAAAAGAGATTTGATTCATCTTTTTTCTTGATTGTCTCCCAGATGGCCCTTATCCTAGAGATGTGTACCCCTCAGGCAAGAAGCCATTCTGACTTTGAAAGATTTCTATAGGAAGTGAGTCTTCAGCGTGGTACAGTGAATAGGGTCCTTAGTAAGCTGGGAGCTGCAGGATTGAATTGCAGTCCCAGCTCTGTCTCTGACAGAATACTTCAGACAAGTTGCTTAATTTCTCTGGGCCTAGGATTCTTTGTTTGTTTTTAATTAAAAAATTTTTGTTTTGGAATTCCCTGGCGGTCCAGTGGTTAGGACTCCACGCTTCCACTGCAGGGGCACAAGTTCGATCCCTGGTCAGGGAACTAAGATCTCGTGTGCCACGCAGTACGGCCTTAAAAAAAAAAAAAAAGTTTTACTTTTTAAAAATGAGAACATGGGACTGGGTTATCTCTCTGGACCCTTCTAACTCTAAATATCTGATACATCTATTACCCTGACAGGAATGAGCTGAGCTAACAGAATCATATGACTCATAGGGAACAGCCCATAGCTAATATTACAGTCAAATAATTTTTGTTTCTCTGCTGAGTGTTTGACAGAACTATGAGTTATAGGCTGGGGTTTCTGGATCCTGCCTGGGCTTCTCATAAAAGAAAAAGAAAGGATGAGAGCTGTGGCCTTTAAACTGTTAAAAAGACATATTTCTCATAATCTAAGTAACTTTGACACTATGCACCACAGCCTGACAATTAAATTTCTCTCTTTCTCTCTGAATTTCAACCAGTGCTACATTGAGAGTTAAACTGTTCTGATGTGAAGACATCTCTTTTCTCTCAACAGAGACTCACAAGCTGTCCGCATCAGTTTCCTTAGTAACCAACCTGCTTGCTCAGACGTGTCTCACGGTTTATACCCAGTGAAAATGCTGCTCTCCGACAGCAGAAGAGCAGACACAGCTGAGGAATAGTAGAACTGGGATGGCTTGCAGAAGGCCCCAGCAGCTGAAATTAAACGTGCTGCTCACCTCATCAAGACCAGGGAAGAGGAGTACCTCTTAAACCAAAGGGAAACTTTCCTGATTGGTGATGTGCACATGGTGCCCTGGAGAGCATTTTCCAAGCCTGCATCATGGAATTGCCCAGCTCAAGCCTTGGTCCGTGACTGCTTTCCCCCTTCATTAGGCAACTCTCTTTCTCTCTCTCTTTTATTTTTTATTTGTGGTACGTGGGCCTCTCACTGTTGGGGCCCCTCCCGTTGCGGAGCACAGGCTCCGGACGCACAGGCCCTGCGGCCATGGCTCACGGGGCCCAGCTGCTCAGCGGCATGTGGGATTTTCCCGGACCGGGGCACGAACCCGTGTCCCCTGCATCGGCAGGTGGACTCTCAACCACTGCGCCACCAGGGAAACCCAGGCAACTCTCTTTTTAATCAGCACAAGTGACACAGTCTTCTCCAAGGGAGCAGCCGCCAACTTGCCAAAATAACCAAAGAACCCCATTCCTTCCATGTCCCTGCATGGGAAACACACCGTGTACCAAAAGCGTCCTAAATGTACGACTAGTATGCAGGGCAAGAGAGTCTGGAAGCCTGGTCTGCATCCCCAAAAGACTCTAAAGCCCTTGAGCAAATGAGCCTCACGGAAACCAACTGAGGGTGGTTTGTCACAGAAGACCAAGAACTCCAGACAGGTGGCTATTAGTCCCAGTAGAGGAAGTAAAGCAAGAAAGACACCCAAGGGCTTCCCTGGTGGCGCAGTGGCTGAGTCCGCCTGCCGATGCAGGGGACGCGGGTTCGTGCCCCGGTCCGGGAAGACCCCGCGTGCCGCGGAGCGGCTGGGCCCGTGAGCCATGGCCGCTGAGCCTGCGCGTCCGGAGCCTGTGCTCCGCAACGGGAGCAGCAGTGAGACACCCGCGTACCGAAAAAAAAAAAAAAAAAAAAAAAAAGAAAGACACCCAAGGGAGAAAGTTTTCACAGAATTCCATATGAATGTCCTGGAGACACAGGACATGGGTAATCAAGTGAAGGATACAGGGTGGAATGAAAACTGGAATCCTGGAAGATCCTGGTCAGAGAGAGCCCTGGATCTGAAGGGCAAGGAAGTGAATGGGGACTCTAGCAAAGCCCGTATTTCGTCCGGGCATTTTTGTCATCCTCCTTAGTCCCTCTCCTCCCCAGCTGATGCAGCCAATGGTTCTCCTGTTCTGTGGTCTTTGGTCCCTTCAAAGGAACGAGTAAGCGATTTTCTGCCTCCAGTGGACCTTATATTGCTTGATTGTCCCTTTACACGAGGACCAGAGTTAAACAACCTTTCTGGAGATTTAAGCAGCAGTACCTGTTTTACTGAAATGAAAATGAAAATATATTTTGCTGAATTAAAACGTCATCAGAAAGGTCAAGAAAGTCAGCATTTGAAATACGACCACTGTAAGTCTCAGTGTGAGTTCTTGTGTGTCCCCTAATAATACTCCGATAATACTCACTCTTCTCTAATAACACTCAAACCACATACAAAAATAAAACTCAAAATGGGTTAAAGACCTAAATGCAAGACCTGAAACCATAAAAGTCCCAGAAGAGAATATAGGCAGAACACCCTTTGACATAAATTGTAACAATATTTTTTGGGATCTGTCTCCCAAGGCAAAAGAAATTAAGGCAAAAATAAACAAATGGGACCTAATTAAACTTAAAAGCTTTTGCACAGCAAAGGAAACCATCGACAAAAATAAAAAGGCAACCTAAGGAATGGGAGAAAATATTTGCAAATGATGCAACTGACAAGGGGTTAATATCTAAAATATTTAAACAGCTCATACAACTCAATTAAAAAAAAAACCTAATCAAAAAAATGGGCAGAAGATCTGAACAGACATTTTCTCAAAGAAGACACACATATGGCTAACAGGCATATGAAAAGATGCAAATCAAAACAACAGTGAGGTATCACCTCACCTCTGTCAGAATGGCTATCATCAAAAAGTCTACAAATAACAAATATTGGCAGGGATGTGGAGAAAAGGGAACCCTTGCACACTGTTGATGGGAATGTAAATTGGTGCAGCCACTATGGAAAACAGTATGAGAAGTTCCTTAAAAAACTAACAATAGAACTACCATATGATCTAGCGATTCCACTCCTGGGTATACATATCCAGAAAAAAAACAAAAATGCTAATTAGAAAAGATACATCCAACCCCAATGCTCATAGCAGCAGTATTTACCACAGCCCAGATAGGGAAGCAACCCAAGTGTCCATCAACAGACAAATGGATAAAGAAGATGTATATATATGTACACACACAATGGAATATTACTCAGCCATAAAAAGAATGAAATATGGCCATCTGCAGCAATATGGATGGGCCTAGAGAATATTATGCTGAGTGAAATAAATCAGAGAAAGACAAATATTGTGTGATATCACTTATATGTAGAATCTAGAAAAATAAAACGAATGTATATAGCAAAAGAGAGATGCACAGATACAGAAAACAAACTAGTGTTTACCAGTGGGGAGAGGGAAGAGGGCAGGGGCAAGACAGGGGTATGAGATTAAGAGATATAAACTACTATGTATAACATAAATAAGCAATAAGGATATGTTATACAGCACAGGGAAATATAGCCATTATCTTGTAATAACTTTTAATGGAGAATAATCTGTAAAAATACTGAACCACTATGCTGTTCACCTGAAAGTAATATTGTAAATCAACTATACTTCAATAAAAAATACTGTATTGTACACTTAAAAATTGATCGAGGGTAGATCTTATGTTCTACCCACAATAAAATAAAAATTTTAAAAACACTCCTCACTCTTCTGTCATAGCTCGGTAATTATTTAAGTGTAAGCACTTCATTTTAAATTTTTTACTGCAACAAAATGTACATCCAAAACAGTGCACTTATCGGAAGCATAGACCCTCACAAACCGAATGCACGATGCAACCAGCCCCCAGATCAAGAAACAGAAATCGCTGTCAGAAGCGCTTTGCCTCATCCTCCCCATCACTCTTCTCCCAAGAGCAACTATTATCTGGCCTTACGACAGCACAGGTTAGTTTTGCTGGGTGTGTACTCTATACAACTGAGATCATACGGTATGTTCTTTTTTATATCCGTATTATTTCCCTCACCCCTGTTTGGGAGATTCCTCCATACTGTTGGGTGTAGCTGTAGATTATTCTCATCACTAGAGAGTACCCACTGCAAATACACCACACCGGATCCATTCTGCAGCCGATGGGCATTTTGCTGGCTTCCAGTTGGTGGCTATTTCCAATAGCGCTTCTCTGAACATCTTGATACATGTTTGTGGGAAACATAGGTAGCAAGTCATAGTTTTTTAGTCATATCTTGCCCCACAGCAGGTAGTCATGTACTTTTACATCTTTCCAGGCCCCATTCAAGAAAGCTCAATAAGAAAGCATATGCCGAGTGTACTGAAGGATCTACTAGAAAAAAAATAGCATGATTTGACATTCACATCATCTCTCCACAACAGTTTGGCAGTTTGTTCTCTCTAAAATCAAGCAGCAACAACGCAGCTTATACCACGGCCTTGATTCTTCCTGCTGTGGGATCTTGGCGTTCACTCCTGCCTCCTGACAACAGCTCGTAATCACCTTAGTCATGTCATCTATTTTCAGGTCATATAAATATTTTTCTTCAAAAAATCCTTTATCCCGGGATAGTTTTTTCTTCTTTAAAATTCTTTGGGGCTTCCCAGGTGGCGCAGTGGTTGAGAGTCCGCCTGCCGATGCAGGGGACGCGGGTTCGTGCCCCGGTCCGGGAGGATCCCACGTGCCGCGGGGCGGCTGGGCCCGTGGGCCATGGCCGCTGGGCCTGCGCGTCCGGAGCCTGTGCTCCGCAGCGGGAGAGGCCACAGCAGTGAGAGGCCTGCATACAGCAAAAAAAAAAAAAAAAAAAAAAAAAATTCTTTGGTGATTTTTACGCATACCTGGGGGATCTAGAAAAATGGTACAGATGAACTGATTTGCAAAGCAGAAAGAGAGACAGACATAAAAAACAGATGTATGGACACCAAGAGGGGAAAAGGGGGCGGGATGAATTGGGAGATGGGGACTCACATATATACACTACTATGTATAAAATAGATAACTGATGAGAACCTGCTGCTGTAGAGCACAGGGAACTCTACTCAATGCTGTGGTGACCTAAATGGGAAGGAAATCCAAAACAAAGAGGGGATATACATATACATAGAGCTGATTCACTTCACTGTACAGTAGAAACTAACACAACATTGTAAAGCAACTCTACCCCAATTAAAAAAAAATCTTTGGTGATTTTTAAATTAATAGATATAGGTCTACTAGTTCCGCCTAGCATCCCGTCTTCAAAACAACACTGAAAATGTTTTATGGGGGTGTGGGGGAGAAGAGCCTTTCTTTTTCCTCAGAGGAGACCCCGTGCTCTGTATTTTAATATGGAAGTCAAAACAGCGAAAGCAGAAAAACTATCCCCGGGCTGTGTGTGTGGTGGGATGGGGGCAAAACATGGCCCCAGGTTCTCTGCCATGTTACCATCAAGAGGCAGAGTCTGGGTGGATCGAGACTGGTTTGACAATTGAGCAGAGCAGAAGTGACGCTGTGGGACTTCAGGACTGGGCTGTGAGTGGCCATGCGGTTCCCAGCTGGTGCTCTTGGAATGCCCACTTTCAGAATCTAGCCACCATGCTGTGACACGCCCAAGCCAAGTGGAGAAGCCACGTAGTAGGTGCTTTAGTCAACAAGTGCCAGTGAGCCCAGCCTTTGAGTCATCCCAGCTTCTGTGGGGCTGAATCATGCCTCCCCTAAAGATATGTTGGAGTCTAACCCCTAGTACCCCAGAATGTGACCTTATTTGGAAAAAGAGTCATTGCAGATGTAATTAGTTAACATGAAGTCATACTGGAGTAGGATGGGCCCTTAACATCTCCTTATCAGAGATGAGAACACCATGCAAAGACACAGACACTCAAGGAAGACAGCCATGGGCGGACAGAGGCAGGGATTGAGTTATGCTGCCACAAGCCAACGGCTACCAGAAGCTGGGAGACACAAAGAAGGATCCTACCCTGGAGGCTTTAGAGGGAGGATGGCCCTACCGACACCTTGATTTTAGACTTCTAGACTCCAGAACTGTGAGATAATACATTTCTGTTGTTTTAAACCACCCCATTTGTAGTACTTTGTTACAGCAACCCTCGGAAACTAACACACCAGCTCAGGCACCAAACATGTGAGTGACAAAGCCTTTGGTGATGCCAGCCCCCAGCCAATCGAGTCTTCCCAGCTGGGGCCCCGGGGTTGTAGAATAGACAAGCCATCCCATTGTACTCTGAATTCCTGCCCCATAGAATATGTGACCATAATTAAGTGGTTGCTATTTTATGCTACTAAATTTGGAGTATTTTGTCACAGACTAATAGTAAGTGGAACAGGAGTCATCAGAGCTTGACACAGCAGCCCGAGGCCTCAGTCTACGCTACATAAAGGACAGACCAGTCATTTCTGCTCTGCAAGTGTGCTGAGCATCAGAGTGTCCATCAACAGAGAAGATGAACTCAATCAGTGGTCCTGTGGGAAGCACGGGTATTGAACCAGAAGTAACAGGTACTGTAAGCCAGGCAATGCTGTAAAATTTCACATGGCTTGTCTCATGTAATCTTTCCAACAGTCCAGTGAAGTAGGTCCTATTATTAGGGTCATGTTAATAAATGAGGGCACAGAGGCAACCTGCCCTGAGTCACATAGTTAGTTCATGGTAAAGCACAGGCTTCACACTTAGGGAGATGGCACCAAGAATCAAGTTTACTACAGTCATTGGAAAAAATAGGGGTGATGCAACTAGTTTCCAGGGCAGGACAGTGGCCTGAGTGTTTATCTGCTTACTTAATGGACATTTCTTGGGTTCTGCAATGTGTCACTGTGCCGATTAGGGAAAGCACGGTCTAATGGAAGATGCAGACATGTAAGTAGATATCTTCTCTTTTTAGTTCAGTCCAAAGTTGAATTATTTCAAAAGAAACTGTTGTAATTGGGGAAAAAAAGAGAAAATAAAGCAAACAAGAAAAAGGGAACAATGGGCTTTCCTTGCTGACAGAAGCAGAGAGAACACTGAAGTCAAAGGAAGTTAAAAGTTCTTAACTAGAAAACAGAAATTTGGGGTAAATCAAGCTTGGGAATGTGAGATTCAGCTGTGACCTGGTTCTACGAATCTATGCTATGCACCATATACTCTCAGTGGCCCAAGGCATGTGATTAGATCAGATCCAGCACAGTGGGGACAGAAACAGTCATGAGCCCATCCACATGAGTCCACTTTGGGATTGTATTTCCCTCTCAATCCAAATGAACCCTTTGAGCTTCCAAAGGAATGGGGAAAGGAGGGAAAGGCCGAAATCATATGTTCAGGGGGAGAAGGCCTTCTCCACCCACGCTGCTCAGAGCAGCCTGGCCACCAGGCTCCCTCATAGTGGTCACCTGGGCAGATGGGCAGAGAAACAAAGTCCAGACTCAGGAAGGACGCCCGTCATGGGTGGCCCTGACTGCCATCCAACCACTCAAAGGGTGAGGGATGCTGCCCTATTTTGCAAACCCGGCAGAAATAGGTCAATGAAGCCCCTGGAACCTGAGCTCAGTCTCATGGATTTTTGTCCCCTCAGCCCAGCCACGACTGTTTTAACCTTTTCTTCAAGTGGAATGTTTCTTCAACAACCTAAAATAGTTTCAAAAAACGTTTCACAGAAAAAAGGTCAAGGTTACACGGTGCTGGCTCACCCATTTTGTGAGGCTAAGATGAGAACTTTGATTTTTATTTCTGATATATTTTATTACTGCTTTAAAGGGAGAGAGTGAAAGGCACTTGGGGATGTTTGGTCACAGAGGAGTGGCCTGGCACAAGTCTAGGATTCCCGCAGACCCTCTATCACATCTTCCCTTCCTCCCAGTAGTTGTCTGGGAGGAATGGGGAAACTGGAACCCCTAAAAGCCGAAACTAAAAGCCAAAACTTTCCTTGCTTCCGCTCACCAGATGCAACTCATTACCTACTGGCTGCAGAGCGAGGGAGTCATATTTCTAACAGAACACTTAGTGTCTGCTTCTGAGGACCTTTTATTATCTCAATTATCTTTATTGTGTCCAACTGATGTGAAGCCAGGGCCATAACCAGAGCATACTTGGAAATGGTTTTAGAATTTTCCCAGTTCCCACTAGATATGCTCTAAAGCGCTTACTGATTTTTGCCCTTTCTCCATATGAACTAATCAAATGAGATGGAGGACAGTTGACAGAAGGTCCACTGGGAGGAAGACCTCTTTGACTCTCTTGTCACAGGCAACAGTGAGTGAGGATATGATAGATGAGGGATATTTCCTGCATCGAGTTAACTTTGGTGTGAGAGGCAGTATGGCTAGTCTTCGGGGCCAGACCTTGTGAGTTTGAATCTGCGATCTGCAGTTTAGCAGCTGTGCAATTTAGAACAGTTACTTAATCTCTCTGGGTCCCGTTTCCTCATCTGTAAAATGGAGATAATAATAGCATCTACCTCCTTAGGTGGTTGTAACCAATAAATGAGTTAATACAGGAAAGGCCCTTTAATAACCATGCCATAATGGGTTTGCTATTATTGTATTCATGTAGAAAAGGGAACAAAAGAGTGGAGTAAAGTGAGGCAATTGAGACCCTGAAAGAGAGAAAGCTACAGCCAGATCCTGGGTCCTCCTTCAGAAACCACCTTAACCGTCAGCGTCTGTGGTGGTTCTCCCATCCATGTGGGAAGCACATTTAGCAACAAGAAAGAGCCCTTAATACTTGTTCTCAAATCACCGTAAACCATGGGAAGTCACAGAAAACCAAGGGAAGAACTCTAGCTTTCATACCTGTATAGGTGCTGTACATTTTGTTGGCAAGATGCCCAAGAGATATACTTTGTAGGGCCAATTAATCAAGGATTATTAGAGACTGATAAGGTTGAGTGGATTTACCTACCCATCAAATTGCTTGATGTAGAAAAGGAGAGTGAGTGGAGAATGGATAAGAAGAGGTGAACCGTAAGGGTTACATCTTTCTAATCCCATACCAGGTGGGCCCCTAAATCCATAAATAGGTGTTCTTCCATGGTGATGTCTTAGACTTCCGCCTTCAGGAGTCCGTACCCCTTAAAGGCTATAACCGCCCTCCTAGCACAATGCCTGACACACAGCACTCCTCGTTTTTAGAAAAGAATGACTGCATGGATACATGGATGATATACTAGATAGATTAGATAGATAGATAGATAGATAGATGTAAATTTCTTCAGATACCTAATCCATTTGAAAGATAAGATAACCATTTAGCTTTTCACAAGTCCCCAAGATCTTAATTATGGAAATTTCTAGATTTCACCCAAATCAGTTTTCTCTAGACATAGGCTTCTTGTGCATATCGTTATACCACAAATTGTCTTTTCAATTTCCACTAAAATTTTATCTCTCACTTGATGAGCAATTTTTGTACTAGCTGAGACACCAGCTGAAACTGTTTCACAAAGTACTTTTTTCTTCTTTTTGTAGAGAATATATGGTGAATTGCTTATATTCATAGAACCGGGTCACTGCTGAATTTCACATTCCACTGCCTGATTTACCCCAAACTTCTGTTTTCTAGTTATAGGAACTATAACTGTGTTCAACCTCAACTTTCTCTTTACTTCTATCAGCAACACTGGGTTACCCTTATTTTCAAATCTTTTTAAAAAAAACACAGAAAAATCTAATTCTTTTATTTCATGAACATACCATGAGATATGGCGGTCTGGGTAGGCGGCTAGGTGATCTCACTACCTAAGGGTCTTGACCTCACATATCAGTCTGGAAAAGTGACACATCATAGAACTTGCTCCCAACTTGAGTCCTCATGAAGGAATATCTCAACTTGCAGGCCACCTCCACTCACACTTGTATGACTGTCCTCATTATAAACAAGACACCTCAGTAACAACAAATCTCAAACGTACAACCATCTGAAGAGTGTGACATCAATATCATCAATATTTCAAAGCACTTTCTATAAAGTAAGACAGTGACATTTCTGGGGGTTTTGGTTCTCCAACATTTATTCAATGGTTTGGGAGAGGCCCTCCCTTTTTTCAGGTAGTATAATATAGTGTCTGTTGCAGACAACACCATTTACTTTAAGACTGAGAAATGAAGGAAGGTTTTTGGTAAGGAGTGATGTCAAACAGTGTCTGCTATGAGGTCGTGTGTGCAACTCATACACATACATCCTTGCTTTGTGGGCTGATCTTTCAGTTCCTATTCCAAGGATGTTCAAATACCAATCTCTTGGATTTCTGGACTTGATTTTGAGACTTGAGCAGATGGAGTACTACTTGCTTTTCTGGAATTACTTTGCTTGGGTTACACCCTGGGAAACATTCCAGGTGTTATTGTCTATTAGTTTTGAACCTACCGGAATGTTAAGATATATTATCTCTAAAGATACTTCCTTTGCTGCCTGGAAATAGACTGAGTTTAAATTTCAAGTCTGCTATTAAAACTGCAAATCCTTCCACTAGGAAATCTTCAAATTGTCCTCGCACAATGGAAGAATGTTCTTTTCTCTTCCCCGTTGGCCCTTGCTCTATTTTCACCTTCATCTCAGCCCAGACCATGCCTCATTAAAATCATTTCATTGTGGACTGATGAATGAAATGAAAGTAATGACATGTAAAAGAACCTCTTTTCTAACAACCCTAGCTTCATAAAAGACAAAATCTCCTTATCGATAACAATGCCTGAGTTGGAGCAGTGCTTTAGCTTTTCAAAGCCTTAGGTTCCACAGATATTCTCTCCGTGGAGCTCTCTGGGGTTGGCAGTTATCACAGTGAAGTGCTTGTAATTATCTGCTTAGGCCCCTGGACTGCTGAGAGACAACCCTGGGGTCTCCATTAAGGGCATTAGAAGTAACTAGGCTTCTAATTACCACATTATGCAGTTTGAAATTAATTGAAATTTTGGATTTTATTCAATTAAGAAAATACATCTGGAGCCCACTTAGAGACACAGTACCCACTCATGCAGCTAACGGCTCTGACCCAGTGGTAGCTAAATGGCAATGTTACTTAACCACATATACCCACCTGTTAATGGTGGTCACTTTGCCCAAATCAACTGGGCAGCAATATGAATCAATTATTAAGAGGCTGGTAAAAGTCCTTTTTATGAAACAGATACCCTGACATAATAGTTGAGGGTCTATAGCATCCTTTGAGATTACAGCACTCTTCCCAAACGGTATGAATGTCAGAATGCCCTGAGGACATGTTAAAATTCACTACTTCAGATCTACCAAATTAGATCTTCCAAGGGAGGCACGTGCCCAGGAAAGTATGAGAAGCGCCAGTTTCCTTACAATCTTTATCTAAAAAAAACATTGCAAATACACAATTCAATTTTATTTCAAATATTTATGAAGTAAATCGTGTGTCCTTCCTGCTAGGTTCTCTGAGAGATAAAAAGATAAATAAGATAATAAATACATTATAAACTTTTTTTTTCCTATGTACCTGGTGCCTTGCATATTCACCTCTAAATCTTCATGACAAATGTATGAGGTAAACTGTAGATTCCCATTTTCTAGATAAGGAAAATGGGGCTTAGAAAAACTAAGTCACTTGCTCATACAGCTAGTAAATAATGGAATCCCAGTCATCCTGGCCCCTCATATCATGCCACACCTACCACCTCCACTGCCTTACATTTCTCCTCAAGCGAGGTAAGTTATGTGCCCAGAGCAGAATACAAGGCAAAATACTGTCTGTGCCCAGTGAGGGTAGAGACGCGAGTTCTAACGGCATTAAGCAAAGAATGTGTTAGTGTGATCTGGACCAAGTCAGAAAGACTTCAAGGAGGAAGCAGGAAGATGGGTAAGATTAGGTAGGTGGGAAGAAGAGAACGTATGATGCCTGGCAGCCAGATGAGGAAGGGGAGCAGCTCCTATTGTCTTGTGGAGATGAGACCTCTGCACAGCACCTCCCAGCACACGGGAAGTGCTAGCTCGTACTAGGGAAACTTGGAGGGTTCAGGGAAGTCTTCAGAGACATTCGTCCAGATGTCTCCCTGCCATGTTTCAGGGTCCCAGGTTTTCTCAACCAAGGCCCTGACCCTAGCCCGACAGACCTGCCTCAGCTGATCATTCGAACTCTCTGAGCTCTGCAATTCTCGCTAAAGACACGGCTCAGCTGGGTCTCTTTTTAAGCTTTCAGAGAGAGCCTCTGGCTCCCACAGTCAGCCTTTAACTGCTTGTCAAAGGCCCCCAGTTTCTCACAGAGTGGTTCCCCTCTTGCTCAGCGCGGCATTGGGACAACTAAATAGTAACCTGTTGACTCCCCTGCCTTTGTAGACAACTCCCTCAAGTGCGAAATCATTGCTCCCACAAGGGGGTTCCTCTCACTGGGGCTTTTCCCACATCACCCCTGCTGAAGTTTAGCACCTGGGCCTCCATCCTGTGCCGGGGATCACCCATGCCCTAAATATCACGCAGGATGGTGTCCTCTTTGCCTTCCAGGCTGTGAGTAAGCCCATTTCACAACCCCATCTTACCCCCAGCTTTCTCAGACCATTCCCGGCACCACTTGTGTTAGTCTGGGTCCTCCAAGGGCTGGATATGCAGGAGATCTGTGGAGGGAAATGCCTGTGAAGGTAAACCGGAGAAGCAGAAAGCAGGAAGGGCCTTCAGACCACAATGCAGGTTTGCTACCTGTGAATGAGAGGGGAAGGGAGGGGATTGGGTAGGAAGAGCCTGGGACTGCAGCACAGTTCCTAAAAAGTTCAGCCGGGCTGACTGGGGAGCGCTGGAGTCAAAGTCACTGGTTGGAGGAAACCTGCCATCTCTCAGGAGCAGACCTGCATTACTAACCTCACTGTGGTCAGACCACGTGTCGTGGCCTGGTGCAAACATGGTGGAGGGGGCTAGCAGCTGGGGCTGCCAGTCAACACCACTCCCTCCAGCAGAACTGAATGGTGCATTTTCACGAGCACACAGTAACACACTAAGGACCAAGCTAGTCTGGCCAAGATGTTAATGACTGATAATGGCTTGAGGCATTAGTCACTCTAGATAACATTCACATTTTGATAGCTCTATATGAGGGAATGACAATAATAGAGTAATTTTAAGATACGCAACAGGACCAATGGAAAAATAATTTGGTGCAATTGAGTCTTCCTTTGCTCTCCTCAAATCATACTACATAGGAAGCTTTTCTGTATGGTACATATGCCCTGATAGTCTCAAAAATGAAATAATACCATTTTAGAACTCAAAGGAAGATGATTCAGTCTGGGAGTAGGAAATGAAATGCTCAAATTAAAGCCCATTTCCGCCTCCCTATCTTGGGTTGAGAGGTGAATAGTATTACAATTGAATGAAGCAATTTTTCCACCTGCATTTTTAATAACCAGGGAAAGACAGTGGTGATGCTAGCCTGCCCGGACTCTTAAAATTGGAAGGGACCCTATAAATCATGTTCATTGTACGTCAACCTCCTGTGTGGCAGCAAACCTCTGTGCAAGGTTCTCATCCCAAATTCCCAAGAGATTCATTGTCCTTGGCTTGCACACCTCCAGTGACAGGGAACTCACTGCTTCCTGAGGTAGTTCATTTTGTTTTTAAAAAGTGATTGAGGGCTTCCCCGGTGGCGCAGTGGTTGAGAGTCCGCCTGCCGATAAAGAGGACACGGGTTCGTGCCCCGGTCCAGGAAGATCCCACATGCCGCGGAGTGGCTGGGCCCGTGAGCCATGGCCGCTGAGCCTGCGCATCCGGAGCCTGTGCTCTGCAGCAGGAGAGGCCACAGCGGTGAGAGGCCCGCGCACCGCAAAAAAAAAAAAAGAAGAAGTGACTGAGTCAGAATTCTTCGCCATACGTGGCCACGGATTTTTACATATTATCTCATTGACTCCTTATTATCACCAGGGAGGCTTTTTTCCCCCCATTTAAAAAATGGGGAGCCTGAGACAGAGTGACTAAGTGATTTACCTGATGTCACACAGCTGGAATTCAACTCCAAGCCTGGTTCCCTTCCTCAGTCTCCCCACAAATGCCTTAGATTGTGTTGGAATCTGTCTCTAGATTTAACTTTTACTGATTCTAGTCAACACAGAACAAGCCGAATATTATCATACACATGATGCCCCTTCAAATACTTGAGTCAGGCTTCACATTATTCTGGATGGCTTTTTAATCTCCAGGTTAAACACCCCATTTCTTCCACCATTCCTCAACTGCATCCTCTCCAGATGTCCCCAGACATGCTCACACAGATGCACTCAGGTTCCTAATATCCCCTTTAATGTGACGCCCACTAAACTGAGCAGTCTAGGCATGTTATGACGAGTGCAGTGTGGCAGGAAACCATCACCTCCCTTTCCCCGACACACTATACTTCTGTTGTTGAAAGCACAGATCATGCTATTGACTCAGTAGACTTATAAGCAAATAAAGCCTCTAGGCTTTTTCATACAGGCAGCTATTAAATTGTATCTCCCCGTTCTGTATTGGCATGAGTTTTTTGGATTATATTCATTCTGCTTCACTTTAAGCATATTAAGAATCAGCCTATTGTTCTAGCCTGTTAAAATTCTTAACCCCCATGGTGGCATTTGAAATCGTGTCATCGTCTATAAAGCAGTGGCTGTGAGAGAGCATCTGAGTATTAACGAACACTGTAGAGACCAGACTGTGCCATCACCACCTGTTACGGGACCTATTAAGACCTCGTTTCCTCCTTCCACTTCTACTCTCCTCGCCATCATAGTGCTTCCCTCTCCCTTCTGACTCAGGGCACAGCCCCTGGGCCAGAAGCATCAGCGCCAACCCAGTCTTATAGAATCAGAACCTGCATTTTAAAAGATTCCAAGTGATTTCATGTGCACATCAATGTTTAGCTGCTCCAGTCTAATGTACCCTGAGCAGGTGACTTCCCTCAGCTTCCTTGTCTATCAAACGAGGGGGAAAGATAAGAAGCTAAGAGTCTCCCAGCTCCTAAGTCCTCTAGTCCTCTGCTTCCTCTTACTTCCTCAGGTGCCTTGACCTGTCCCCAGAATTGTCGTGCAGTTCCACTGTGAAGACAAGGGGAAATTGATGACCGATTTAAAGATATGTCTCATCCCTTTCAATATTAATAGCTGTAAATGAGAATCTTTAGCTCAGGAGAGGAAAGGCACTGTTTCTGCAGCCTTGTCATTTGATCTCTGTCCTAACTGAATACCAGACTTTTAGCTGAGTTCCAGAAATACGGCACTAGCACAGAGACCCATGCCATGAAAGGGCTCTGAGAGTGTCTTGTGTGCCTGGAAATAGGGGAGGTTGAAAATGCACCTTTCCATGGGGGAAAAAAATACAGGCTTCTTTTGAATCAGCTGATCAAAGTTCAAGTTCTAGCCAGTGTCCTCACCTGTAAATTAGGGGTAGTAAGGGCACCCATGCCATGGGTCACCATGAGGTGTACCTGAGATTATTTCTGCAACATGCTTAGCCCAGAAGAACTTGATAAATACTCAGTAGTGTTTTGTTATTCTTCCATCTCTAAAACAGGGATACTTTTACTTATACCACAGAGTTGGTGTAAGTATTAACTAATGTGTACAAATATACTTTGCAAATGGTTATAAATTGCCCAACATTTGCTATTTTCTGATCTTTATTGACCATCTATCTATAACATGGAGAGCAATTACTGAGCAAAGCTGTATAGGTATCTGTCCCCCAAAAACCTGAAAGTCAAATTGAGGGTAAAAAGGAGAAGAGAAATAAGCCAAAGAGAGGCAGGGCTCCAACCGAATTTGTCACCCGTAATGTCACCACAAATCAAATCAATATTTCATTTGAGCGTATTAGTCAGGATTCTAGAGAGAAACAGAACCAATAATAGATAAAGAGAGAGAGAGAAGGTGGGTGTGGGGAGAGAGAGAGAGAGCGAGCGAGAGAGAGAGAGAGAGAGAGAGAGGATGAATGAAAATGAGTGAGAAAGATGAAGAAAGATTTATTTTAAGGAATTGGTTCATGCAATTGTGGAGGCTGGTAAGTCCCATATCTGCAGTGGAGGAAGGTAAGTCCAAATCTGCAGGGTAGGCTGGTAGACTAGAGACCCAAGGTTGATATTGCAGCTTGAGTCCAACCTCAGTTTGGAGGCAGAATTTCCCCATCCTTTGGGGACCTCAGTCTTTTTCTCTTAAGGCCGTCAACTGACTAGATGAGGCCTCCCTACATTATGGAAGTAACTGCTTTATTCAAAGTCTACTGATCTGAACGTTAATCTTGTCAAAAAAATACTTTCACAGCAATAGCCTGATTGGTGTTTGACCAAGTATCTGGGTACTGTGGCCTAGCCAAGTTGATACATAAAATTAACCGTCATACTATGTTATAGGTAAACACTTGCTCAATACAGTTTTTATTATATCTGTGCATTCTCACCCCATATGCCTCTTATTTTACCAGAAAAACCAGTAGATTGCTTTATTTTGCCCGTCCACTGAAACTACAGTGAGGCACTGATAGGTCCCTTTTATTTATCTTTAACAAGGAAGAAGTCCTCCAACTTAATGTGAATAATAATAATAGTTAATTTTGTCACATGAGTGCCATGTACCAGGTAGCATACTAGGCACTTTGCACACGTTCTCCACAATAACAGCAATCCTGCAAGCTTGCAACTATTCACTGCTTCACTGATGAGAACACTGAGGTTTCTAACCGCTGTAATGCTTCACCCAATATCATAAGTGAGTTGCAATGGGACCAGCATTTGAATCAAGTTCTGTCTTAATCAAAGTCTTTACTCATTCCATGTGTTGTACTGCTGAAGGTAAAGACATCTTAGTACAGTGACTTTTTTTTTAATGATAGAAATTTTAAAAAACTGGAACAAATGGTTCTGCTAACTCTTCTTCCCTCTCACTCTTTATTCTAATAGTATTAATATCATTTTAGGTAACAGAGAGAACAGACATTTGCCATTCTCTGTACGTGACGATTTATTCTAATAATATATTTCCCGCCATTCAAATTAATTTGCCTTCACCAATTAGTTACTGTAGGTCTATCAAGAGAAAGTTATTGCATGAGTAGATGATCAAACCCATGGTCAGTTGCAAAGGTACCTTCTTGTCCTTAGTGGTCACTTAATGGAACCAATCTTCAAGAGGTCAGCGGAGCCCCTCAGTGCTCTGCTGTGCCCAAACAGAGTCATTCTAGGAGAACTGGGGTTCTCCTATGAGTTGTCGTATGAGGACTTTAATAAACACTTTATAGTCTAGACAGAGAAGTGAATTGCCAAGGAAACTCACTAAACTCATAAAGAGAAGTTGACACAACTATAATGAATTGATGAAAAGAAAAAGGATTTTTTTTTAAGATACTTGCTTTTGGTTAATTACATAATGATCTTATAACTATTGCTACTGTCCCCTAGTAAATGTTGTTGTATAAAAGCTGTTAACACAGATGTTATGTCTTCAGCATGGAGCCCAAAACAGACATGTTCTGTCACTTTAGGTAAGATCCTCATATCCCTTTAAATCTCAAGATACTCACAAAATTAAGAGAACTAAATGAGATAACACATGTGAAAAGTGGCTTGAAACAGTAAATCAAACAATTCTAAGATTAAAAGTTTATTTAAATGTTTAAAACCTGGCTTGAGAGCCCTTGAGCAGTCTAATCTTTATCTGAACAGTTGACTAACCAAGCATTGAGAACACCCAGTAAATGGTAGTGCTGGATTCAAACACAGCCATCAACACCACATCCATGCTTTGAACAGTTCCCCTATCTCATGTATATCCAACTTCCTTAAAACAGTACATGAAACCCCTAAGTTTATGGTGCAGAGCAGAAAGATGTATTACAAAGAGCAAGTGCATCTGTGACAGCTCACAGAAAATTGATAAAGGCTTCCCATATTTGTCAACAGTTCTAAAAATTTACATGATATGACACTAAGTTGTGAAGCTGAAAGAAACTTTTCTGAACAATCAGTAATAACAATAACATGTTATAACCAACTGCTATAAAGAGAAGAGTGAGCTGTCTTTCCATTCTCGCTACAGAAAATATTGCAGAATTCTTGTCATAGGAGAGATGGTAAAGAATTTACAGCCAAAAATGTAGGGGAAAACTTCTATGGCAACGTGTCAGGCATTTAATTTTGTGATATTTGTTCTCATCAGCTCTTATAAAATCTGTTGTGATTTCTTGGTATAACTAATTCTGTACCTAATTTTCTATTTTTAATTTTGCATTCTTTTTCTTAATGAGAAATATCAAATTTATGTAAGCTTTACACCCTTCAAAACTGAGTTCTACCCTGACTGTAAATTCTCAAGTTGGAGAGAATGTGATGAAAGTAGTGATTTGGGGAGGCAAACAAGGAATTCATGTTTAAATCCTATCCAAGTTTTGATTTCAGAGTAATTATTCTTTTTTATAAGAATATAAATTTATCTTACTTTGGGAAATACAAAATAATCTTTATACAAGAACTGTCATAAAATGGGAGTGTTTATCACACTGTAACTTCAATAAAATAGTCACTAAATATTAATTGGGGAAATGCTTATAATAAATGCTATGGCACATTCTAACTCCTCCTTTTTTATAAATAATAAAAAACATATATTTTATTTGAGCTAATACAATTGCATTATTAAGTGAAAGATAATAGAACATAAAAATTAGCAAAATGAAAACTGAAAGCCTGATAATATAGCACCCAAGTCAATGACAGTTAACAAGATTTGTTGAACTAAACAAAATTACCATGATGTGAATTATACACCTGTGATATTATGATTTATAAAAGAAATATATATATTTGGTCTTCATCCTTATTCCTGACACAGAGTTCTTTTTTTTTAAGATTTATTTATTATTTTATTTATTTTACTTTTGGCTGCTTTAGGGCTTAGTTATGGCACACGGGATCTTCCCTGAGGCATGTGGGGTCTTTTGCTCTGGCATGCGGGCTCTTTGTTGTGGTGTGCAGGCTTCTCTCTAGCTGTGTTGTGTGGGTTTTCTGTTCTCTAGTTGTGGCGCACAGACTTCAGGGTGCATGGGCTCTGCAGTTGTGGCGCACGGGTTCCAGAGCACGTGGGCTCTGTAGCTTGCGGCACACGGGCTCTAGTTGAGGGGCACGAGCTCAGTAGTTGTGGCGGGCGGGCTTAGTTCCCTGACCAGGCATCGAACCCCCGTCCTCTGCCTTGTAAGGCGGATCCTTTACCATTGGACCACCAGGGAAGCCCCCTGACGCAGAGTTCTTAAACCCTTGTAAATTCCTAAGTGATAAGAGCACTAGGGGCATCTTTTGTCCTAATATTTGGGCTTTGACCCCAGTTCCTGACACAGAGCTCCTGAAAACCTTGTAATTTCCTGGGCGATAGGAGTATCTTTTGTTCTAATGAGGTGACTCTGAATGAGCTCCTGGATGAGGGCTGGTCACTTAAAGACTAAGCTGTGATTAGAAACTAGAAAATTTCAGCCCTACTCCACATTCTCCAGATAGGGAAAAGGGTCTGGAAATAGAGTTAATAATTGATCATGCCTATGGGAAGAAGCCTCCATAAAAATCCCAATAGTGTGGGGTTTGAAGAGCTTCCAGGTCGGTGAACACATTCACATACTGGGAAGGTGATGCATCCCAACTCCACAGGGACAGAAGTGCCTGTGCTCAGGATCCTCCCAGACCTCGCCCTACATATCTTTTCATCTGGCTGTTTATCTGTATCCTTTATCATATCCTTTAATAAACTGGTTCTTTTCTAACACAATCCCATAATTTAAAAAAGGAAGAAAAAAAGGAGGGAGGGAAGGACAAAAGGATGGACAGAAGGATGGAAGGAAGGAAGGAAGGAAAAGAAAATCATCATACTTTCATCAGCTCTTTAATGTAAGGACTCGTTATAAAAGAGAGTAGAGAAAAATAAAAATATATAGTATATATATAAAAACACTATATATATATGTGTGTATATATATATAAAAAATACATATAATTTTTAGCACAATGCTCTGGGTGTTTAGACTGAACTAATTTTTTAAAGAATTAAAAAGTTGCTCTCTAAAAGAATATGCAATTTAGGTAGAGGTGAAAAGACAAAAATCACAGATTATTATAATGACAAGGTGGAATGGCAAGATAGAGACAGGGTTATTAAGCAATGACACTATTGTGATCTATTTATATCTGTTATATTTTTGTATTTTATTTTTAATTTGTATTTAACTATTAGTACATCAATCTTACAGGCAGATTACCAATGTAAAAAATAATTAAATTTTGCATAAGTAACCAAATTTGCCTGCCATGAGTGTGGCAGACATTTTTATTTAAAATAATGTAGAGTTTAGTTTAGTTCTTTATCTTATCAGAATTGCTGCATGGTCAATGAATGCTATAAGGAAACACAGGATGCAAATCACACAATTGTTCTACCTGGGAAAAAATCTGGTTAATTTGACTTTCCTAAGCTCTTTCTCTCAGGGCTATTCTTTAAATCTGGGAAAGGAAATGACTTAATATAAAATTTCCATAAGAAAAGACCAGGCTCTTCTCCAGAGGAAGTAAAGGGAGAGTTTAAACTAGAAAAGGAAGTCACTGCATCAGAAATCTTTAAGAAAATACGTTCTCAATTCTTCAAGGTATAGAGACAAAAGTAAAAAGACGTCATTTGATAAGAAAAAGTATTCTCATGCAAAATTGCCTGAAAAATTCACCCAGAACTCTCCTCAGATCATTACTACTACCTTGGTAGTGAATACCAGAGGAAAAAAAAGAGAAAATGTAGGTTCATCAGTGAAGAGTTCTACCTTTATAAGCTACTTAGAATCCAAATACAATGTGTACAATGTGTACAATGTCCTAATTCTGGAGGACATTCTTCAGTGGAGTTCATTTTAAAGTAAACATAAATATCACGTGACATCGCATAACAATGAAAAATAAAGCAAATTGAATTTTGGATAAATACCTGTTATTTCAGTGAGACAGCAAATTTGGGCCCTTCCCCTCGTTCCCACCTGTAAGAAATCTACACTCTTTTTCTACACAGAACCTTTTCTTCCAAGAAATTCAGGAATTTGCAGTGCAGGCACCAATGTAAAGAAAAGAGAGGTAGACATGAAAGGAAATATCCCCACGGGTAGAGGCGGGCATGCACACATGGGGATCATCAGAAAGGGAAGGAACACAATTCCAACACAAACCGAAAGGTGGAAATATTTTTGCCTGTTAAACACTGACTTCCATTTCTTCATATATTCATCAAAGGGCATTTGGGGGGCATTAAGCACAGTTCTGGGAACGCAAAGATGAGAAAGGCACAGTCTCTCAAGAACACAGTCTAGTGGGAGAGACAGAGATAAATAATTACAAGGCAATATGATTACTGCTATAAAGCAGGGACATGTGAAGAACTATGAGGGGGACATAGAGAAAGGGAGACTCTAGCTATGTTTTGGGAGGTCAGAGAAGGTTCCATAAATGTCTGAGCTCAGCTCTGCAGTATTAGTAGAAATTCTAGAATTACGCAGTAGAATTCCTATTATGTCTGAAGTAGGACTATTAGTCAGGTCTTCATAAAGGCAGCCAAATACGCGTTGGGAAGAACAGAGCCAACGCTGAATTACTCTATGGATTCCTAAATAGTTAGATATTAACGCCAAGTACAAAAGAAAGCACAAATATTAGACACCAAGGCCTCCTCTCAGAAAGACATATCCAGAAGTGCCAGCAGTCTTGGAGCTTTTTGAAACCCTGTGCTTAGAGGCAGGAAGCAAGAAGGAGCAAATTCAGCGACCATTTGACAGTTCACCCCTGCTATTAATAACATCACTGAGGCTAGCTTTAGTCAAATCCCTGTCTCACTGGCCTGGCCTGCTATTGTGGACTCAGTATCCAGTCACCGATTGAGCTTAATGGTTCCATATGAAATAGGGATTCATCTATTTCATGGCAGTTAATATCCAGTTGTATTGATTTGAGGAAACATTTGGTATTTACTTCACATGATGCTTGTTAAATCAAAATCAATGTAAATTAATTAACTTGAAAGTGTTATCTAATTTCCTCATCGGTATTAATGCTGGTTTCCAGTAGCAAATGCTTTGGAGTGAAAAACACTCATCTATGTATTTTTCCTAAGTTTTCCCCCACTGTATTCAGTTTTAATTTGTGTGACAAGTTTCACCTCACAAAGTGCTTCCTCCTATTTGATTCTTTCCAAACACACATTGAGGTCTGTTTATATATTAATTTCTACTAGAATCACAGACGTCTCCTCCTTCATCTCTCCTCCCCAAAGGACCAAAAAGGCCTCTTGAGTGGCTATAAATGTCTCATTATAAACACTTAATTAAAAACTGTGTCTCAGTTAGAGTCAATCTGGTCTGCACTCTCATGCCAAAAAGCCAAGTCTTTCAAGCTGTGCATTTTTACTATTAACTTTCCAGGGTAGCTTTAGAATCTTAATCAATTCTTTAAAAAATGCAAATGTCCTTTTCCCTTTGGCTTAGCAGTAGCCACTGGGAAATACATATGTATAATTCCTTCCTGGCTACGCATGTGCTGTCACAATTATCCAAGAAGATATTCCAGAGCATGCTCAGCTTCCAACCTGCCATCAGAGGCCATTCAACTTTCAGCCTCGCCTTGGCCCAGCCAGGTGGGTAGTGAAGGGGCCTCTGCAGATATGCCTGTTTGCAGGCTTCATCTTAATCTGTTCTCACAACTCTACTTCCGCTTCTGCTGTGTGGGCTCCTCGCCCACAGTGCCCCCGCCTCCCACCTACTCTCCACTGTCTCCCTAGCGTGCTCTGGGGCCCTTCCTGGCCTGCCCCAGACAGCCCTCTAACTTCATCATCTGCATTCCCCTTAACACCCAACCCCAGTAACTGTCCTACGCTCTAATCATGGTGGCACGAGCGGTTCCCAAACACACCACAGGGTTGCGTGCCCCTTGCCTTTGCACACATTCCCTCTGCCTGCAGTGTCCTTGTATCCCTGGGGATCTCCCACCTAGTCTTCCAAACTCAGTTCAAAAGCCATTTCCCCTGTGAAGTCATCTCTCACCTGTTCTTTCCCACCCCCAGCAGAGTTGAGCATTCTCTCCGCTACTCCCAAAAGGCATCGTGGGCCCTTCTTTATCCTAATATTTATCCACAGTATTTAATTATGAGTTTCATGACTGTCTCCCCACTAGGCCGTGAGCTCCTTAAAAGTGGGGATTTTTTTTTTTCCTTCTTTTATTCCCAGCTGCTATAACCATGCCTGGCATCTGGCAAGCAATCAAGAAGTCTTCGTGGAATGAACAGAAGGTGGTATACATAAATGCGAGAAGTGTGGATTTTCCAGCTTACCCATGTCCCTGGAAGCATGGGAATCCCACACTTACTGAGATGATGACCTCTGCTCAGAGGGGGCCTAAATCTCCGACCAAGAAAAGAAACGTGGAAATGACACCGTCATTTGCAGCTGCCCTCTCCTCAGCTGTGGTCTCCATGCCTAATGGGACACAGGCATGGATCATGGGAGCATATAGTCCGTGAAAGGGTCCAGAATATGCCACTGTGGCATAAAAATTATTTTGAGCTGAAGGCATTTGAGTTCCCGAAATCCTTAATCTGACTAAAAGCAGAGCCTTCCGAAAGAACTCTGAACTCAACAGTCATAAATCCCCTCTCCAGAGGCAACCAAGAGAGACTGTTATCACCACATCCAAACAGATATCATTTTTTAAAAAAAACCCAAAATCCAAAACAAAACCCTATCATATCTCTTATCTATTCTCCTAAGGGTCCATTTATCTTTCCAAAAAGTCATTTGTGTTTTTTGTTTGTTTGTTTTAGGTCATTTGTTTTTTTAAGTGCCCCTTGCTCTGCCCTTCCCTATTAAGAAATCTTTTATTTTTCCGTAAGTGCCCTTCTCCCTCTTACCTTCCCTGATTAAGATGGTAAATAAAGCCCCAAGTTCTAACCAGCCCCTTGAGTCACATTTTTCTGTGAACTCCCACATCTATACATGAATAAACATCTGTCTTTTCTCTCACTCATCTGTCTTTTGTCAGTTTAATTCACAGTCCTGAAAACATTGAACCTAAGAGGGTAGAGGAAAAGTTTTTCCTCACCTACACACATACACACACACACACACATATGTATTTGTGTGCATCTCTATTTATGTGACTATGTACACATAATCACATGGACCATTGCACATGTTTGCAGAGCAAGGGGAGGAAAAATTCTCCTATTAGCTTTTCAGGTGATTTTCAGGTGGCTGGACCTCGGGGCGAGGGGATTTTATATTAAAAACACTAAAAAACAAATAGGAAAAAGTAACAGAACAACAAATGACTGAACAGGGAAAAAATGTCCTGAACTTTGCAAGAGCCCCTGGTTCTCTGTGGTCATTGCATTGTCAGAGCTCAGATAAACCGAACCTATGGAAAATCTCCATGTCTTATTCCCATTTCCAGCTTCCTCCCAAATAAGCCTTGTTCCAGCTGTTAACGAATGACACTGGCCTTCCCTGTCAGCCTTCAGGTAAAGATGCTAGCGAGCAAGAATAATGTGAAAGAAAGTGAAACCAAAGGGAGAAAGAGAATCAAAAGAACAAAATCCTCCCACAACTGGACCTTTCCTTGAGTGAAAATGCCTGGATGCCTGTCCTCCCCTCCTAAGTCTCAAGTATGATGATTAGACCAGTAGTTTCAAAGCAAGCTCTCCTCAGTCTGGGGAGGTGGCGTCCCAGAGGCATCGGAGATGAGAGGTGATACCCACCCCCAACCTTCAACCAGAAAGTACCCAGCTTTGTTCTGTTTCAAAATTGGGCTCGTATAGAAGATTCTGTTTAAAGGAAGAGTTCTATAGCTAAAAAAAAAAAATTAAAACCAACAACAACTCCAGTCCAGAAAATGAGGCCATTGGTCTGATGAAACTCCATCCGGCTAAAATAACAATGGCCTAAGACTGACCTAGCAGGCTGGGAGGTAACCTGGAGCTCCCGTTCAGTGTAGTGTAGGAGAAGGAACCCCATAATAGAGACGAGAGACCAAGATCCAAGCTGCGCCCTGCTGCATGTGACTGTCTCCCCTGTAAGACTCCCAGGCTCCGTGAAGGCAGTGACCCTGTCTGTCCTCTACATCACGGAATCCTCAGGGCCCAGCACAGTGTCAGGGAGACAGCAGCTATTTGATGACCACCTGTAGAACAAATAGATGAACACCCTCCTGTGCTTGTCCTGGGAGGTCTGGATTCTCACCTTGCTAAGGAAAAGTCTATAAGCTTCAGTGTCTTCACTGGTAAAACAAGCATAACAACAATACCTAACCCAGAGAACTGTTTTAAAGGTTCAGTCAGATAACTCATGTAAAATGTATAAGCACAATGCCTAACACAGAAAGGTGTCAGTAAGTGTTACCTATTCTTTTTACAGTTAATATTACTATAGTTCTCTTGAAGTACCGTTTTTAACCTCTTAAAGGCAAGTAGATGGGCACTGGGCATCCTAGGCAAATTCCTTGCCTTCTCTGAATCTATATTTCCTTACCTTAAGAGTAATAATGAGTAATAATGCCTTCCTTCCAGGGATATGGTGGGTACAAATAAGACAGCATAGATATTCACACAGTGGGCTTTCAATAAATATTTGCCGATTGTCCAATCAACATGCTCATCTTGGTGGTGACAGTGCTAACGGCTTTATTCACAGAGTACATTCTAAGAGTTTCCATAGATCGTTTAGTCCTCAGAAGGAAAGCATTACTGGCCCCATTTTATGATGCAGAAACCAAACCGAGGTTCAGAAAGGTTAAAAAACTTGCTTGACATCACACAGCATTAGCTAGCAGAGCAGTGGGATTAAAACTGAGATGCATCTCACCCCAAAGCACAGGATCTTTTCTCTGCTTCAGTCCTGCCCCTTCTGGAAGGCTGGCCCCATGAACACCTGCCCGCCTGCCTGTCTGTATCGTCCCTGGGGACGTGCTGGGATCTGCCACACCTCTGCCCCTCATGAATCTGTCGGCCGTGGAGACTGACGTTAGCCCCAATGGCACAGGGGCAGGGCTGTCCTTTATGTGGCTTGTGAGAGAAGCAAAATTGTCATCCACCCACAAGCAAGTGTAAAGATATTACAGTCTACATTTTGAACTGGCCTCATTTCTACTCTGTTTTCTCTCCACTCTTGTTTTGCCTCTTTCTTTCTTAATTCTTTCTAATCTATATCTTACGTATATCTGTTAGAGATCTTAAAGCATGTTTGGAATAAGGTAGGCATACCATCAATAAACCAGCAAGCCTACTTCTCAGGGGTTTGCTTGAAAGTCCCAGGAAAATCAAGAAAACACCGAGAAGAAAGCTCCCTTCCCTTCCTTTCCCAACAGAAGCGCTGTAGCATCTGCCAGAAGCCCTGCATCCCAGCCCGACCCATGTGGAGGGCCAGGTGAGTCACGGAGGAAAGCTCCGTACCTCCACAGCCACACGGCACCAAACTGCCTCACCAAGCCCCAGAGTTGTGAATGAGCTCTGGCTGTCCTGGACACAAGTGGGGGAAGAAACTGGGGCTTAGAGACTTAACCCTGTGACACAGCACAGCTTGGTCAGGAAGGCAGAATCAGTGACCTGACAGCCACAGGTAACCCTCACGGCAGGGAGGGGCAGAAAAGGGGAGTCTTGTACCCAGTACCCTGTCCCAGGAAATGGCAGGGGATGAGACTTGGACAGTGTCTTCAGAGTGACGAGGAAGAAGAGTCTGCCTCCAATCTCGCTGGCTTTTCAAGGTCCAGTGTCACCAGTTTCAGGCCAAACCAAAAGTAAGGTAGACAGCTGGTGGGAAGCAGCCGCAGAGCACAGGCAGATCAGCTCGGTGCTTTGTGACCACCTGGAGGGGTGGGATAGGGCGGGTGGGAGGGAGATGCAAGAGGGAGGGGATATGGGGATATATGTATATGTATATGTATAGCTGATTCGCTTTGTTATACAGCAGAAACCAACACACCATTGTAAAGCAATTATACTCCCATAAAAACGTTAAAAAAAAAAAAAAAAAAAAAACCTAAAATCAAACCAAAAGTAAGGTAGACAGCTGGTGGGAAGCAGCCGCAGAGCACAGGCAGATCAGCTCGGTGCTTTGTGACCACCTGGAGGGGTGGGATAGGGCGGGTGGGAGGGAGATGCAAGAGGGAGGGGATATGGGGATATATGTATATGTATATGTATAGCTGATTCGCTTTGTTATACAGCAGAAACCAACACACCATTGTAAAGCAATTATACTCCCATAAAAACGTTAAAAAAAAAAAAAAAGAACAAACCTGAAATTTTGTCTGAAACCAGCCCAACTTCAGGTTCGGGTGGGTGCTGGTGACATGTTAATTGCACAAGGGGATGGGGGGATATTTTTACTACGTAAACTAAATCATGTATCTTCCTTGCCTAAAGCCCTCTCATCGTTTCCCATCTCAGTTAAAATAAAATCCCAAGTCCTCACTGGACTCTCCAGGGCCTGCCTCTTGAGCTGACCTCCCACCCTCTCCCTTTGCTCACTGCATACAGAGCTCCCCATGACCTAAAGGGCTGAGCTCGCCCCACTGTCCTCTCAGCCTGGGATGCCCCTCACTCGAGATCTTTGCAAGGTGGCTGTCAGGTCTCAGCTGAGTCCTTGAGCACCTCCTCAGTGGAGTCACCCCCAACGCCCCAAACCCACAAAGGGTCACTGTCCATCTCATTGCCGGATTTTCTTTTTTCATGGCAGTATTACCATCTGAACTTATATTGTCCTCATTGTTTATTTGTTTATATTTCCTCTTCCCACCAGAATGGGAGCTCTGTGAGACAGGGCGCCTTGTCCCATTACCTCATCAAGCTGTCACCGTGTCCAGACATTGACTTCACACTGCACATCCAGGCCCCCTTGCCACGCTCTCCACACTAGGAGGCTCCATGTCATGGAAGGACCTGGCCCAGCATCTTACTGCCCGTGTATGACATGTGGACTCAGAGCAAGCTGTCTCCACATCCTTAAGTGTCGCCTCCATAAATACATGTGGCAGAAAGGCAGGAAGCAAGAAAGGCAGAAGGGAGGAGTTGCATGCTTTTCCCCAGTTTCCACCGTCCCCCACGCTCCCGGCCACGAGGACTCTGATCTCTCTTCTGCAGAACTCAGGCCTTCACTCATCCAGCCGAGAATCCTTGCTTCCTGGGAGGGCAGACGTGTCCTTCCTGCTCAGCGGTGTGTCGGCCAGGTCACGTGGCACAGCATCTGGCCCAGAGCCAGCCCTTGACAAAATACTTGTTGAATGAACGAATGAACGGATGAATGAATAAGAGTGAGCCTGGGGGAAGATGCGTGAGGGAGATCAAATTCCTCCAATCCCTAATAGCACAGTCCGTGATGGTACCTCTTGGAGCATTACAGCCGCCGTCTTCTCCCAAGAGCCAGGGAGCTTCTGAAAAATACAGATTCCTGGACCCCACCTTGCAGATTGTACTTCCAGGTTGGGGAGCTGTTGCAGAGCCAGGTTTGGCAGAGTCATGATGTCCAATCTTCAGGCTTCCTGATGATCAGAATCCAGACGGTGATTTTTTCCCTTGTTCGGTCAATGGCCCCAGATTTCTGGATAATGACAAGGCTGTGCCACTCTCCGTGCTGTACAGAACCTTGTGCCCTGTTGGGCATCTGGCGAATGTTACTTAATATTAATAGTAATAAAGCCTTTTCCTTTAACCTTCCGATCATCTTCAAATGTGGAATCCAGCTCTGCCCTCTCACTAGGAGTGGTTGGCTTACAGGGCTTGAGCTGAGTATGACGTAATTTACCTCGTTATGAGATGGGAAGATGAGTGCTTCCTTCCTGAGTGTAGCAGAAGCTGTTGGGAGAGAGGCCAGGCCTCAGCTCAGGCGGGAGGAAGTGCATGTGGTCTTTGGGGGAAGCATATCAAGTGCTACAAGGGTCCCTTGAAAAGAAGGTGACAGAAAACCACCAATGGAAAACTGGCCTAAAGCAATCTGGGTCTGAAAGTAAGACTTAAAGGAGAACCAATATGGGAAAAGGTGAGGTTTGAATGGAGAGGAATCAAATACTGAGCATGACTTCCCAGGAGAGTCAAAAAATGTGGCCTTTCCAGCAGGGAAGATCTTATTAATAATGCTGATAATATAATAAAATGTACAGTCGCGAGGTATTTTCCTTCCGAGAGGTCAAAGCATTTTCCCGTATTGTCTCACTTGAACCCTCCACAATCTGATTTGATGGTGACTGTGGCTGGGACTGAGGTGGGGAAACTGAGGCAGGGAGGGGAGTACTAAACAAAATAAAGCCAACAGCATGATCCGTCTGGGGCAAAGGCAGACCCCACGTGAGGGCTCCAGACCTGAAACCCAGGGTTCCTTTTCACTGACATCTCATAATTACAGATAAATCAATAAGATCAGGAAAAAAATGGGCATTCGGATTTGGGAGTTTATAGGCCCAGACGGGCAAACTAGCTGGGTCCCCAAATGCCACCCCCCGACCTAACACAGGGCAGCCCTCTCCCCTCTGAACTCCCACCACAGCCCTGCCCTGCCTGTTCTTGTGCCCTGATTGTACCAACAAACATCGTGCTGTGTTCCTACATACTCTCCTGCGCTGGGGGCTCCCTTCCCCTCTTTCTCCACCTGTATAACCCCTGAGTCCTTGTATTAGTTTCCTAGTTCCTGCAGTAACAGAATGGAAGTTTACGGTCTCACAGTTGTGGAGCCCGGAAGTCCAAAATCAAAGTGTATGAAGGGCCATGTTCCCTCTGGAGGTGCTGGGGAGGACCCGCTCCAGGCCTCTCTCTGGGCTTTTGGTAGTTCCTTGGCTTGTGGCAGCATAATTCCAATCTTCTCATGGCATTATCCATGTGTGGGTGTCTGCCTTTATGTCTAAATCTTCCCCCTTTATTTTTTGCGGTACGTGGGCCTCTCACGGTCGTGGCCTCTCCCATTGCGGAGCACAGGCTCCAGATGCGCAGGCTCAGTGGCCATGGCCCACGGGCCCAGCCGCTCCACGGCATGTGGGATCTTCCCGGACCAGGGCATGAACCCGTGTCCCCTGCATCAGCAGGCGGACTCTGAACCACTGCGCCAACAGGGAAGCCCTAAATCTTCCCCTTTTAATAAGGACACTTGTTGGGTTAGGCCCACTCCAGTACTCTCATTTTAAACTTATCTCTGTAAAGACTCTAAATCCAAATAAGGCCACATTCTGAGGTAGAGGAGGTTAAGACTCCCACATATCTTTCTGGGGGGAACACGATTCAACTCCTTAAAGCCACACATTGATTGTCACCTCCTGGCTGAGCTGGGCTGGGTGCCCTTCCTCTGTGCTTCTCTGGTGTCCTGGGTGGCGCTCGTCACGCCACATTATCAAGTCCACTTATCTGTGTCCCCCACCTGACCATGACTCTGAGAGAAGGAATCCAGAGTTTCATCTCCATAGCCCCAGAGCCTTCTCAGCCCAGTGCTGGGAACATCGTGGGCATCAGACGTTTGCTGATGAATGAACGCAGATGGTCATGGATTTTGCAAGCTGTGCTGTTGGCCCCGTTACCTGCCTTCACTGCAGGATTACAAGGGAACACATGGTCAGCGGGCTGCAGTGACCTCTGTCCAGACTCTCGCATCAAGGACAACCAGGTGAGCTGGCAGATTTAGTCCATTTGTCTCACACCAGCCTGGTCCCAACAGGGCTGGAAAGTTCAGCAAAGACAGGGACCCCCGGGGTGAAATTTCAGGGCCCCAAACCTTTGCCCTGAATGTCAGCTTTCAAGCTCTGCGCGTGAATGGTTGCCAAAATGCAGAAGGAATTTTTTCTGGTTGATTTCCTAACTGGCCTTTCTCTGAGCCCTGTGAACCTCTTCTTCTAGATGAAGACCCTTGAGGTGGAAGAGCAGCAGCAGCCTCACTTCTCTTCCAGTGGGTGGGAGGTGGCAAGGCTGGCGCTGTCACCGCGTCTTCACGCTCGCGCTTCCCGCATGTCAAAGGCCACTTGGAGCTGCCCCCCTCCAACCCCCCTGTTGCGACTGGAGCAGCCAGGAGCACTGCTTGGTGCCAGGCCCTTTGCAACTATCTGTAGCCCCTGGCCTTCTAAAACCAAGTTTTAAAATAAAACCACTATCTTCTGCGTCAGCGATGGTAATAATGCTGAAGATTCATTTGGAAGTAAGGCCACAACTGTCCTTCAGTAACTGGCACACCTGTGTTGACCTTTCCATCCCCAACTTAAAGAACTGTGAAACAGGGCTGTCGTCCCTGTGCAGCTGCTCACCCAAGGGAGCCCAGTCAATGAATGTTGCGGTGGATTCACTCTTTTGTTCCCAGTGTGTTCTGGTGCGTTTGTGGCAGCATAATCCCAATTTGCCTTATACACTTCCTTCCGATGTGCTAAGATCCTTCATGATGAAAGCAAAGTACACAATCAGGTTGAGAGGAACAACACAGCACAGGTGGAAAGGTGCCCATTGAGGAAGAATCCCACCACTTCCATTCGGCAGAGATTCTTTAACGTTCTCAAGGTATGATTTCCCCATCCTTATAGCCTTTGCTTTCTACCACTGGTCATTTTGATAATAATGGCTAGCTTTTTCTTATGTATCATTTCATTGATAATAACTGTGATCATTTATTGAGCACCTGCTAAATACCATGAAGCCTTCAGAGTAGTCCTAGCTGGAGCACTTAGGCAAGAAAAAAAGAGAGAAAAGGCATTTACATAGGAAAAGAACTAAAACTGTCTCTGTTTGAAGATGATATAATTTTATATATAGGAAACCCAAAGATTCCACCAAAAATCTCTTAGAACTAATAAGCAAATTCAGTAACACTCCAGAATATAATATTAACACACAAAAATCAGTGGCATGTGTATATATTAACACTGAAATATTTAAAAGAGAAATAAACAATTCCATTTACAATAGCATCAAAAACAACAAAATACGTAGGAATAAATGTAACCTGGAGAATTAGAAATCTGTTCACTGAAAGCTATGACACTGATGAAAGAAACTGAAGAAGACACAAATAAATGGAAAGCTATCCCATGTTAGTGGGTCAGAAGAATATTGTTAAAATGTCTACTACCCAAAGCCATCTAGAGATGCAGTGCAATCCCTATGATAATCCCAATGGCATCTTTCACAGAAATAGAAAAAATAGTCCTAAAATTCATATGGATACACAAAAGACCCAGAATAGCCAAAGCAATCTTGAGAAAGAATAACAAAGCTGGAGGCATTACACTTCCTGATTTCAAACTATATTACAAAGCTATAGTAATCAAAACAGTACATGACTGGCATTAAAATCATATATGTAGACCAATGGAACAGAATTAAGAGCCCAGAAATAAACCCATGCATATACTGTCAACTGATATTTGAAATGGGAACCAAGAATACTCACTGGGGAAAAGATAGTCTTTTCAATGAACAGTGCTGGGAAAACTGGACATTTGCAAAAGAATGAAACTAGACGTCTATCTTACACCACTCACAAAAATTCACTTGAAATGGATTAAAGATTTAAATAAAAGAACTGAAACTATAAAACTCCTAGAAGAAAATACAGGGGAAAAGTTCCTTTATATCAGTAGTGGCAACAATATTTTGGATATGATACCAAAAGCACAAGCAACAAAAGCAAAAATAAACAAGTGGGACTACATTAAACTAAAAAGCTTCTGCACAGCAAAAGAAACAATCGACAAAATGAAGACACAACCTACAGAATGGGAGAAAATATCTGAAAACCATATACGACATAGGAGTTAATATTCAAAATATATAAGGAACTCACACAACCCAATAGCAAAAAAACCCCAAATAATCTGATTAAGAAATGGGCAAAGAACCTGAATAGACATTTTTCCAAAGAAGACATACAAATGGCCAACAGGTACTTGAAAAGATGCTCAACATCACTAATCATCAGGGAAATAAAAATCAAAACCTTAATGAGATATCAACTCACATGTATTAGAATAGTTATTAGCAAAAAGACAAGTGATAACAAGTGTTGGTGAGGATGTGGAAGAAAGGGAACCCTTGTGCACTGTTGGTGGGAACATAAATTGGTGCAGCCACTATAGAAAATAATATGGAGTTTTCTCAAAAAATTAAAAACAGAGCCACCATATTACTCAGCAATCCCACTTCTGGGTATATATCCTAAGGAAATAAAATCATTATCTCTAAGGGATATCTGCTCCTCCCTTCCCATGTTCACTACAGCATTATTCAAAACGTTATTCAAAATAGCCAATACATGGAAACAACCTAAGTGTCCACCAACAGATGAATGGATAAAGAAGATATATATATATATACACATCTATGCACATACACACATACATACACAATGGAATATTATTCAGCCATGAAAAAGAAGGAAATCCTGCCATTTGTGACAAAATGGATGGACTCTGAAGGCATTATGCTAAGTGAAATAAGTCAGACAGAGAAAGACAAATACTGTACAATATCACTTATATGTGGGACCTAAAAAAAAGCCAAACTCATAGAAACAGAGATTAGAATGGGCATTGCCAGGGGCTAGGGTATAGGGGAACTGAGGAGATGTTGATCCAGGGGTATAAACTTCCAGTTATAAGATGAATAAGCTCTAGATATCTAATATATAGTATGGTGACTATAGTTAATAACACTGTATTACATACTTGAAAGTTGCTAAGAGAAGATCTTAAGTATTCTCACCTCACATAAGCATACTGTAATTATGTGAGGTGATGGATATGTTAATCAATCTCATTGTGGTAATCATCAGATTGTATATCTTTTTTAAAAATTATTTATTTATTTTTGGCTGCATTGTGTCTTTGTTGAGGCGCATGGGCTTTCTCTAGTTGCCGCGAGCAGGGGCTACTGTTCATTGCGGTGTGTGGGCTTCTCATTGCAGTGGCTTCTCTTGTTGTGAAGCACGGGCTCTAGATGTGCGGGCTTCAGTAGGTGTGGTACACAGGCTCAGTAGTTGCGGCACATGGGCCCTAGAGCTCAGGCTTAGTAGCTGTGGCGCACGGGCTTAGTTGCTCCGCAACATGTGAGATCTTCCCGGACAAGGGATCAACCTCATGTCCCCTGCATTGGCAGGTGGATTCTTAACCACTGCACCACCAGGGAAATCCAGAAATAAAACTTTGAATTGAATGGAACTTAACTTTGTCCTCTTGCACTTCCAGCATAGAGCACATACACTTACGTCATATCTTACTGACATAACTGGAATCTTCCTCAATTGTCTCCCCCACCCCCTGCTGCCCCCCAGTTGACACAAACAGTGGGACGAGGCAAGAAGGCAACTTGCATGGAAGCACAGAATGAAGCAGCACCAAAAAGATGAAAATAACCTCCCTGAACCCCAGTAAAGCTCCAGCAGACTGGGTCCCATGGGCATCCTCGTGCAGCCTCACTGTAACAGCTGTGCCTTGGATTCCTGTCCCCACACTTTTTACAGACTGTGCAGAAATGATACAGGTTCCTGCATGCCTCACAGGGCACAGGGCAAGTAACTCAGCTTCCATCAGGTGAGCAGAGACAAAAACGTGTCATGGGCTCCTACAGCGGCCATTCACTGTGCCAAGGCCAGAGGCCCTGCTGGACAGGAGTCCAGGGCTTGAGTCACAAGCGTTTGCAGGAACTGAGTAAAGGAAGAGAGGAAGCTGAGAAAGGACCTTGGCTGACCCTGGAGACAGGACCAAACACGTGAATTTTCTTCATTTTAATTCACTTCTAATTGAGTATTGTTAAAATGAGTGTTGTTCTGGGAATATTTACAAACGTGGACTTGTGATATTTAACTAAAGCATTGTTGACCCTGCAGGAGGAGCTGGAGGTGCTAAGGCAGGAGAAGAGCCTTCATCCCCCTCCACTGCTTAAAGCCTTCCAGCAGCTCCCATTCCCTCTGGGAGCAAGTCCAGGCATCTTGGCCAGCACAGCATGGCTCGTGCTCCAGCCCCAGGCCACCTGCACTCCTGTGCTCCGGGCTTCCAGAGATCCTCTTAGACACCCTGCTCTCCTGTCCCCAGAGAAGCTGTGCCCTGTGCCTAGAACAATACCCCGACACCTGATCATCTTCACATCACTGCTTACTCACCACCTCCTCCTGGAGACGTCTCACCTCCCCAGAGGTGCAGGTCAGTATGTTTCCTAAATTCTCTCCTAATGCCTCTACTCCCCATCGAAGCACTTGTGCCAATGGAAATTGCTCGTTACTCGATGGAAAGCTCCTTGAGGGTAGGGTTCAATGAATCATTACTGTGCATCAAGAGGATGACATCATGTTGAAAACCTGAACTTATAAATGAATGAGTAAACAAATACAGGGTATTAAGCTTAATTTATTCCCTCTGCCCCTGGGAGCCCTCTTCCATCTTCTCTAAAAATAGACCCCTCTTGTTGACAGGGTCTGTCCAAGCAGGGAGTGTCAAGCCAAGGACCCAAGGGTTCTTTGAGTTTTGACTGTATCCCATTAAAAATATAATCCATAAACCTCGGCCCAGGCTCCATTCATCAGACACCAAAGGCCACACCTGCCATCATCAATAACAGGGCTGATCTCGCTGTCAGCACCAGGAAATGAGGAGAGTGATGCAGGCCCAGTAACTCAGGGACACCAGTATCTGTACTAGCTCTGACGTTGCCTGTGGAGGACCAAAGAGCGTGTCTAAAGGCAAAGGGGACTCCTTTGCTGCAAAAAGAGAACTGTGCAGCTATGAAGCTTAGCTGCTGGAGGGAAATTAATAAAATGTTACTTTGTCATTTTAGATGTAAATTTATTTTTC
The DNA here is from genome assembly GCF_000442215.2 of Lipotes vexillifer. Lineage (NCBI taxonomy): Eukaryota > Metazoa > Chordata > Mammalia > Artiodactyla > Lipotidae > Lipotes > Lipotes vexillifer. The sequence goes on from NW_006773723.1 coordinate 1,801,600, forward strand.
ATCTGGATCAAAGATATACTGCGTTTTCTTTATGAATACAAACATGCTACCAATTAGTGTTGACTTGCTCAGGAGAAGGAAAACCAACGTAGATTCCTTTCAATACTAGAGCAGGGGTGTAAGGCTGTTTATTATTAAGGTTAACCCAATTAGGCTGAAGGATATTTTGGCACTTTTCTGCCTTGGGAGTTGTCTGAAGGAGACTTCAGGGAATAGCAGCAACGTACCAGGGAGACCAACGGCAGCATTTGCCCCCATACAAACTCCAGACAGAAGGACTCACACTCAACATCCTCCCCAACCCTTAGACCCCTGAAAAGTGCCCTGGGGAAGACACACTGTAGGCTGTTCACCCAGTTCTCAACAAGCCCCCTTGCCAAGCTAGGCATGCCAGGCATATCTGTACTCTGTGACCCACCCTCCCGGCTACGGGTGGCCTAAGTTGGGCCAGAGTTGGAACTTTGGAGTCAGGGCTAAAAGCATCCAGTTTCAGTCTGGGCTGGCCCCTGAAACAGAGGAGATATAAAGACCCAGGGGCTTTGAATATAGCCATTTTCTGCCAAGTGGACCGAGCAGTACAGAAAGCCAGTGTAGAGAAAAGGAGCAGGAAGCAGCTGCAGAAGAAACAGAGACAAGAGAGGGGCTTCCTGGGTCTCTCACTTAGACCCTCTCTGCTCCCTCCCTCCAACACTCTCCCCTCCAACCCTGGACCCCTGTCCATTGTAAGTGGATGACTGGACACCCTCAAACCCCACAGAGCTCTGCCTTTACCTGACTGACCCTCCTTGACTTGGTTGAAAGCTAGATCAGAAGGGAGCTGATCCCACCTGGAGGGGTGGGATAGGGAGGGTGGGAGGGAGGGAGACGCAAGAGGAAAGGGATATGGGAACATATGTATATGTATAACTGATTCACTTTGTTATAAAGCAGAAACTAACACACCATTGTAAAACAATTATACTCTAATAAAGATGTAAAAAAAATCTCTCCCCAGATCATGATGGCACCGTATGTGCACAACACATATGCACTGAGTAAGTTGATATCACCTTCCCCTAAGGCCTCTCAGAGGAGGTTGCTCATTCACTCGCTTCCCACACACCATGAAGACACATGGATATTCTTCCTGCTCCCTACTGCTGCTTCTAGACATCACTCCCCCTCCCTTATAAACCCAAAAAGTACAAGTAAAAAACCAACAACAACTACTCCTCTGTGAGATTTGTGACATCACAGTCATCACCCATTTTCACTCCATTCCTCAAGGCAAGTTCTCCCATCCTAACGTGGGCCCTCATCAGCCCACAGTCTGACTCCATCCATCAATAATTTCTCCTCGAGACAGAAGACCTGTATGCAGAACTCTATAAGACACTGATGAAAAAAATCAAAGATGATACAAACAGATGGAGAGATATACCATGTTCTTGGACATGAAGAATCAACACTGTGAAAATGACTCTACTACCAAAAGCAATCTACAGGTTCAATGCAATCCCTATCAAACTACCAAGGGCATTTTTCACAGAACTAGAACAAAAAATTTTACAATTTGTATGGAAACACAAAAGACCCTGAATAGCCAAAGCAACCTTGAGAAAGAAAAACAGAGCTGAAGGAATCAGGCTCCCTAACTTCAGAGTCTACTACAAAGCTACAGTAATCAAGACAGTATGGTACTGGCACAAAAACAGAAAGATAGATCAATGGAACAGGATAGAAAGCCCAGAGATAAACCCACGCACATATGGTCACCTTATCTTTGAAAAAGGAGGCAAGAATATACAGTGGAGAAAAGATGGCCTCTTCAATAAGTGGTGCTTGGAAAACTGGACAGCTACATGTAAAAGACAAAATTAGAACACTTCCTAACACCATACACAAAAATAAACTCAAAAATAAAGACCTAAATATAAGGCCAGACACTATAAAACTCTTAGAGGAAAACATAGGCAGAACACTCTATGGCATAAATCATAGCAAGATCCTTTTTGATCCACCTCCTAGAGAAATGGAAATAAAAGGAAAAATAAACAAATGGGACCTAATGGAATTTAAAAGCTTTTGCACAGCAAAGGAGACTACAAACAAGACAAAAAGACAACCCTCAGAATGGGAGAAAATATTTGCAAATGAAGCAACTGACAAAGGATTAATCTCCATAATATACAAGCAGCTCATGCAGTTCAATACCAAAAAAACAAACAACCCAATCCAAAAATGGGCAGAAGACTAAACAGACATTTCTCCAAAGAAGATATACAGATTGCCAACAAACCCATGAAAGAATGCTCAACATCATTAATCATTAGAGAAATGCAAATCAAAACTACAGTGAGGTATCACCTCACACCAGTCAGAATGGACATCATCAAAAAATCTACAAACAATAAATGCTGGAGAGGGTGTGGAGAAAAGGGAACCCTCTTGCACTGTTGGTGGGAATGTAAATTGATACAGCCACTATGGAGAACAGTATGGTATGGAGGTTCCTTAAAAAACTAAAAAGAGAACTATCATATGACCCAGCAATCCCACTACTGGGCATATACCCTGAGAAAACCATATTTCAAAAAGAGTCATGTACCACAATGTTCATTGCAGCTGTATTTACAATAGCCAGGACATGGAAGCAACCTAAGTATCCATCAGCAGATGAATGGATAAAGAAGATGTGGCACATATATACAATGGAATATTACTCAGCCATAAAAAGAAACGAAATTGAGTTATTTGTAGTGAGGTAGATGGACCTAGAGTCTGTCATACAGAGTGAAGTAAGTCAGAAAGAGAAAAACAAATACCATATGCTAACACATATATATGGAATCTAAAAAAAAAAAAATGCTTCTGATGAACCTAAGGGCATGACAGGAATAAAGACGCAGACGTAGAGAATGGACTTGAGGACACGGGGAGGGGGAAGGGTAAGCTGGGACAAAGTGAGAGAGTGGCATGGACATATATACACTACCAAATGTAAAATAGATAGCTAGTGGGAAGCAGCCGCATAGCACAGGGAGGTCAGCTCGGTGCTCTGTGACCGCCTAGAGGGGTGGGATATGGAGGGTGGGAGGGAGACATGAGAGGGAGGGGATATGGGGATATATGTACATGTATAGCTGATTCACTTTGTTATACAGCAGTAACTAACACAACATTGTAAAGCAATTATACTCCAATAAAGATGTAAAAAACAAAGAAACAAACAAAAAATTTCTCCTCAGGGTTTCACAGAATGCATTTCAGGGTAAATTTGGGAATGGTCTGGTGAGAACTAAAATGTCAGGTCCAGGGTAACTATATGGTTTAGATATGCTAAATAAAGAGGGGAGTTGAGTCAATCCTGGTGCGTTTGGCTCATGTAAGCAGCTAAACTAGAAAAGTCAGCTTGGAGAAAAGGCTCTTCTCCCTATGACCTGGTAGAGTGCCTCAGCTCCCCACTAAAATTGAACTGAGTGGACATTACAGCTTTGGACACTTCTCTAAGACAAGAACTTACTTTGCACCGTGAATAATACCCCGGATTCTTTATATTCCTTCAGCACCAGGACAGAACAACATCATCCATTTAACCCACTGTACAGAGTCAGGATGGGAAGATGCCTCAGGAATGACAGTGGGTGTGTTGCTGGGGATTATCTAGTCTCCTCTTGTAAGGCTCTCAAGACCTCTATGTGGTTTAATTATCTGTGGGCAATTAAACCCTTATGGGGAGACATACTGCAAAGAAAATTTCAATTATACACACGTGGAGCTGCCTGCGCCTCTCTTCAAACCCCTTTTATTTCTTGGTCCCTCTGAGGCACGACAGCTGTGCATGTGGAAAACAATTAGGACTGGAGAGCCTCTTCCCACAGGATCAGAGAGCAGGTGAGTGGTGTGACCCCCACTGCCTGCAGCAGAGGCTGCCGGGGGCAGCCCAGCCTGGCTGGCACGGTATAATTCCACATCCCTTCCCAGGGCCCTAGCACCATCCCCGAAAAATCAGAGAGTTGAAATGGGTTGGCATTTGAGAATCAGCTACTCTGGTGCCCAACTGCTGCCCACTGCTTCCTGGGTGAGAGGAATCATGCAGATGGCAAGAGAAGACATTTCCCCCAGGAGGCCCTGACTGGTAATATTATGGTTTACGTAGGGCCAAGCAATACTCCCTCACCCTTGACCAAATCCAGATACCTCCAGGGCAGCTCCAGTGACAGGTGTGTACAGGTCTGCAGAGTCACACCCATCAGCACGTTGGGCCCATAGAGCAGTAGCAATGGCTCGTTCTAGGAATTTGTCAGGAGGGCCTGCTGCTGGGTGTTCATCGCAGAGTAGCACACACCACCACACACACACCACACACACATGCGCACACACTGTTCTTTGCCTCCCCGACCTGGAGCAGCTCCTGTGTGTGGCGCTGTGGTACAAAGAAGCCCTGGATGCTCGCAGGCAGGCAGCATGGCAGTGATGTTTCATCAACATTGATGTTTCAACGGTCTCGGGTGTTGCCTAAACTCTCAAGCTCAAAACTTACAATATCGTAATCAAATGGCAAAATTATCTAAAGCAATCACGTATATCTTACTTTCCATGTCATATATCATATGAATTATGTGGCATTATATAGCACAAAAGCATGTAATTGGCCCACAAAATCCTTTATGTTCCAACTGTCCATCGTAGGAAATACCAACCAAAATAGAATACGCTGCATGAGACTCCCTTTCCAATTCTCATGCTCACCCAGACATTTGACCGAGCACACAAGCATGTCTAAATCCATCACTGGTGGCCACGCCGCGAGCTGACTTCACATGAGCCATTACTGGCCAGCCCTCATCGATCTTGTCCTGGACTCTGTGACTCCACTTCCAGGCCACATCTCTGGAGCTTCCACGCCCACTGTCCTGCCAGTTGGCCCACTCCACTCCTCCATACGTCTGCTAAGGAGAGGGCCTGGCCCCTTCTCCTGAAAAACACACCCAGTTATCGGCAAGTTACAGCACCCCAACTCCAACCAAACGACATCATTCAGACCGAAACTGTTTCTAGAAAGCTCGAGGCAAATTTATCAGACAGTTGCCAAAGTCTGTGCTTTACTTAGAAGCAGCAACGCAAGGGCTGATTGAACGATTTCCAGAAAGACGCACTAGTCATTCGTAAACCTGACTGATGGAGGCTCCATTCAAGCAAGGCTGGATGGGGAAAAGGACATGGTCCTCTTCCCAGGAGAAAGGGGAAAGCAACAGGAGCAGGAAGACTCCCCTCCTCACACAGGAGAGCGGGGACCAGAGAGGGGCTCACAGTGGGTGTTTGGAAAGTTTAGAGTTCTGTTCTAAAACCCAATGTTTTACTCAAGAGATTTTGATGAGTTATTTTGATATAAACTGATACCTTCCCAGTTTTAGATGAAAATAATCTGCACAGCAATTCATCTTAGCATTGTTTATAACTTTGAAAAACTAGAAGTCTCTGTAGGAGACAACACAGTTAAATAAAATAAGATGACTCCACTCAATGGAATATCAGGACATAATTAAACAAGGATTCTTAAGGAATGTTATACTATGGAAAATGCTTAGGATATAATGCTCAGTCAAAAGTCTAAGGGAACAAAGTGTGCATATGTTATGATTTCACATTTTAAAATAACAGTTATACAAAGAAAAAATATAGCCTGGGAGACAGGTCACCAAAATATAAATGGTGAGTATGTTTAGGTGGTGGGATTATAGACTTTTTCTTTCTACATACCTATGTTTTCCCAATTTAATGAACATGTACAATTTTTAATGAACCTATTTGATTATAAATACTTATTTGAAAATACAAGTGAACTGTCTCAGACGCCGCACTACAAAAATCACAGACGTAGGTTATTCTGATAAAAATCAGAAGACATAGGTAAGAGAATTAATATATGAAACTAACCTGTGCATCTGAAGGAAGATGAGGGGAAACTGAAGCAGGTTAGAAGCTGTTCATCTGATGGAATATGAGAGACAGCTGAAGCGACTGAAGAGCTCCTGGAATCCCTCTGGGAAAAAAATCATGGGACTTATGCTGTGGACATGACCCCTCATTTCTCCTTTCTCCCTTCTGCTCTACCACAGGGAAACAAAGGATCAAACGACACTTTTCTTCTGAGAACTAGAAACAGTACGTTGAAAGCCTGCCTTCACCTGGTGCATTTTTAATTTTGACATTTCTTGCTCTGAAACTCTCAGGAACTAGAGCCAGACACCAGGCACCTTATATATCCTGAAAGAACTGCAATTCCAGGAGAGGTTTTTAATCCATTAGAAGATTGTATTCTGGCAGACTATCATCTCTCTCTGGAAAAGAATCAACTTTGTCTTATTTATTATTGCAAATCCGATGCCTAGCACAGTACTTGGTATTAAAGGGTGTCTCAAAGCGTATTTGTTGAATGAATGCTTTTAAAATATTTTCTTAGAATCAGGGTTAGCCTAAGAAGAAATTGAAGTGAGTTCAAGGTTACTGAAAACTATATTTTATCATATTGTGGTATTTGGCTTTTAATTTGCTATGACTCTGTTATTTAGACAAATAACTTTACTATTTTAATTAGTTTAAGAATTGGCCAAATTCACATGTGGTGTTACCTTTAACACAGTGGTTCACACACATGCGAGAAAGAAGCTGAGGCCAAACAGCACCGTCCACCTAGTGCAACTTACGTGGATCACAGACAGGCTGCAAAGGAGGAAATGGCCTCTGGAACACCACCCTTGTAAACCCAAATCAGTGGAATGAAGGTGCTGGACCCTAACCACTCCCAGGAAGTGTACCTGTGGGTCCGCCATTTGGTACCAGGACCGCAAGGAAAACAGGAGAAGCGCCTTGAAACCTCCCAGTCGACGACTAGACAATCACGGCACCCACGAGTCTCCCGTCATGCCTCGCTCTGAGGCCCTTCTGCCAGGCGCCACCTGGAAGCTCAATTCAATCAATGTTGCTTTACAACATCATTGGCTTCCATCATTAGTTTACAACGTGTCACGGTTCGTGGGCTATACAGACAGTTCAAAGATTTCAGTGGCTCTCTCCTTTCCTGTCAGCTCGTCAGCTCTCTGCCATCTCCTCAGTGAAGGGCTCTGTAGATTCTTCTGAATGAATATAAAATAATAATAGTTAAAATGCTTTAAATAAGTGAAGTTCTGGCAGGTTTCGAGGGCTCTCCCATTTAGTATCAGACCCTCTAACCGTCAGAGAATCAGAATTGGGAAATAAAACTTAGAAAATCTTTGAAGGAAAATAGGATTATTGAGTTTAGCAAAAAGAGCTGTGTAACACTGTCTTTCAAGTGTGGGAATGGCTTTCACACAGTGAAGAGCTACTTTTCATTTCCTCTAATGGAGGAAAAAGAAGAGCCCACTTTTAGGTGAAACTTGAGATTTCTAACTTAGATATGTTACCTTTGGTTCTCTGATATTCCTTCCCCGGAATATTTTTTTAAAGTAGGGTAGCTTCTCAACTTTCTGAGATGCTTTTAAACAATTCAACCTGAATGCAGAAGACGGAGCAGGTGGTCTCTCAAGCACCCTCCCTCTTCAAGATGTTGGACACTCAAGAGTTTCAGGAGGAAACTGTACCTTGTCATCTGATGGCCAGTTCAATTCTAACAACATTTCTAAAACACCAGACACGTATTTTCATACAGATGATGACCTGATAGCTTTCTCATCCACCTAAACCTACTGGTTGATTTGATCTCCTAGTTATTGGGTACTGTCCACCCTTCCTCCAGCTGTTCTGACCTGTTTCCTCTGACCCTTTCATCCTGTCCAAGTCCCTGTGAACTCACACTGTGTCTTCTGCAATGAAGAGGGTTCTTTTCCCCTTAAGTCATATAGTCCTTTATAAAAGAAGGATTATTAACCACTATGTTTTGGTCAGATTCCAACATGGGAAATTACATTTTGCCTCCCTACAATTTCCCCTGTCATTTTAATTGGAAGTACTATTTAATATCCCACTCAAAATAAAACCTGTTGCAGAGAGGGCTGCCTCCGAGGGAACTGCCTTTTCTAGCACAGAGGAGATGTTTCAGAGATGTGTGACTAATACTCCTGGGGCAGGAGCTGAGTACATTGGGATCCTTTGGGAGTAGAGGTACCTCCAAAGGATCAAATTGATTTTTATTTTATGCCTGCAGCAGACAATCCCATACGACAGGTTTTTCCCTCCAGCATTTTGCAGTATCTTCTGAGATTCAGAATCAAGGCAAGAGCTGCTTGGTGATCTTGTGTGGATGACGCATTACACGGAGCTGACTATGACATCATGTCATCTTGTTCTCAGTCAGAGCAACCCGATGTGCCCGCCCTGCACACCCCAGCTCTGTGAGTCACTGTGTGATAGATTGTCCAGGAAATGCAAAACGATGCTCTTCTGAAAACTCACCATTGAAAAATTGAGGCTTCCGGCCAGGGAATGTAGAGAGAAAAAAAGTAAGCTCTCGGGAGGGGCAAGTTCTCATTCCTGTTTTTCTTTTCATTACTGTTCAAATATAAAATCCTACAAGGGATTGTGGCATTGCTAGTGGTTTTGTCATTGATGTTTTATTGCCTCAAAAATTAAGTTTATTTTCCACCAATTGAAACTTTCTGTTATGAGCAGCTATGCCACTCCACATCCTAAGGAGCTTTTATTATCAAAAATGATGGACTGTCTATGTGTGCATTGTGAACGCTGAATACAATTGGCTACATAAGCTCCACTTGTGCCTGAAGAATCCTGTAATACAAAACAATCTTGATACATACAAACTTATAGCGGATTTGAATAATGATAAAATAAACTATCAAGGATAATCTAAAGAAAAAATTAAAATTTAGTCTTATCCAAATACTTCCAATCTGAAGGGGGAAAAAAATCATGTGCTAGACCCCAAACAGTGGGAATTCAAAGTTTAAAATCTTTTCTTCTGTTTCTACCTTCCAAATGTCAGTAAACAAAAGAATTACTGAACCAAAGATCCAGTGAACAAAAATTGCAGAGAAAGAGAAACAGCAGAGATTAAGGAAACCAAGATGTTAACAAGGATAGAAACTCTTTCTGGCAAGGCTGACCTTTCCAACCCAGCACATGGTACTTCTCACTCCTCTAGCTTAAGACATGAGGACAGTCAGACAAATTAGCAAGAGCCCAGACTGCCACTGCTGAAAAGCAGTCACGCAGCAAGCACATACTAAATACCTTCCCTTGCCTCAAAACCAGTATCCTCCTGCTAAAAATGCACGGTTAATGGGCAGGGCAGCCTCATTTGGGGCTTTGGATGCTATAGGCTTGGTTTTGATCAACATCTGGTTAAATCCCAAGGAAATCTGCCCCATGAAGGTGACACTGTGGGTTCCATGAGGAAGTCACTCCGTAGTCACTTCAATGGACAAAGAAACCCCTGGAACCGCTAGTGGATTTGGAGTCTGCTGACCAGGCAAAACCTGAAAGACCCTCTGGACCCAGACACTCTAATACACCACAGAGGAACTTTAGTTCTCTCTGTGCCACACTCCACTTGTCTAATCACATGGAGCAAGTTCTCTTCACTGGGTGTGAGGCTGAGAACACAGTGGGGTTTCCAGAAATGCTTCACGTTACAGGTGCCTTCTTGCCCAACAATGCATTCCCTTTGGCTTCCCAGCTGGAGCACAGGATGCAGAGGTGAGAAACTGAGAATCAACTTTGGCTTTTTCCCAATATTACTCAGGGAAAGTCATGGGAAACCTCATCAGGAGTCCTAAATGTGTTCAAAGTCAATGTCCTGGAGAAAAACAGTAACAGTGAGAGCTATTTTTTAAAGTTGTCAAAATTTCAAAGTTGTAATGATGTTCATCCAAGAACTTAGAAATAATGGGCAATAGCATGGCTTAAAATCAATGCACAAGAGTAAAAGATACCCAAATGCATCAGAGACAAGATGGCTCCCAGGCTTGTGGATTTGACCATATCTTCATTGAAAGTAACTGCTTTTTCTTTTTTTTGCAGTACGTGGGCCTCTCACCGTTGTGGCCTCTCCCATTGCGGAGCACAGGCTCCGGACGCACAGGCTCAGCGGCCCAGCCGCTTCGCGGCATGTGGGATCTTCCCGGACCAGGGCACGAACCCGTGTCCCCTGCAGCGGCAGGCCGACTCTCAACCACTGCGCCACCAGGGAAGCCCAACTGCTACTTTTAAAAAGAACAAGTCAATCAAAAGAAGGATGAGTCAGCTGTGGAAGCTCTTATAGGCATTAGCTATTGATGTTATAAAAACATAACTTAATAATTGCATAGACAGAAACTGCCAAACTGTTTTCCAGAGAGGCTGTGCCATTTACATTCTTATCAGCAATGTATCAGTGATCCAGTTTCTTTGCATCCTCATCAGCATTTGGTATTATCATATGTATTTTTTCAGCCATTCTTAAAGGTGTGTTATATCTCATTCTACTTTTAATTTGCATTTCCCTAATGGGTAATGATGTTGAACATCTTTTCATGTGTTCATTTGCGTACGTACATCCTCTTTGGTTTTAAAATGTCTCTTTATGTCTTTTGACTAAATAATTGGATTATTTGTTCTTTTACTGTTGAGTTTTTGAGAGTCCTTAATATATTCCAGGTACTAGTTCTTTGTCAGATCTGTGGTTTGCAAGTATGTTCTCCTAATCTGTAGCTTTTCTTTTATCCTCTTAACAAGGTCTTCCACACAGCAAAAGTTTAAAATTTTTATCCATAGTGGCTGAACCAATTCACATTCCCACCAGCAGTGCAAGAGTGTTCCCTTTTCTCCACACCCTCTCCAGCATCTATTGTTTCTAGATTTTTTGATGATGGCCATTCTGACTGGTGTGAGATGATATCTCATTGTAGTTTTGATTTGCATTTCTCTAATGATTAATGATGTTGAGCATTCTTTCATGTGTTTGTTGGCAGTCTGTATATCTTCTTTGGAGAAATGTCTATTTAGGTCTTCTGCCCATTTTTGGATTGGGCTGTTTATTTTTTTGTTATTGAGCTGCATGAGCTGCCTGTAAATTTTAGAGATTAATCCTTTGTCAGTTGATTAATTTTTATCCAGTCTGATTTATCAAGTTTCCTTTTATGAATTGTGCCTTTGGTGTCCCCCTTAAGAACTCTTTGCCTAGCCCTAGATCCCAAATTGAGTTTTCTCCTATGTTTTTCCTAAGAGGTTTATAATTTTGCATTTTACATTTAAGTCCATGATCAATTTTGAGTTAAATTTTGTATAAGTTATGAGGTTTAGGCAAGATTTATTTTGTTGTTTCTGGATGTCCAATTGCTCCAGGACCATTTTTTATGAGGCCTATCCTTCCTGTATTGAATTGCTTTTGTACTTGGGTCAAAATCAGTTGCAAGTATTTGTATAGGTCTCTTATTGAGTCCTCTATTCTATTCCATTGATCTATGTGTCTAACTCTCCATGAATACCAAACAATCTTGATTACTATTGTTTTATAATTAGTCTTGATACTGGGTAATGATTCCTCCCAGTTTATTCCTCTCTTTCAAAATAGTTCCCTTGCCTTTCCACATAAATTTTAGGATAATCGTATCTATATCTATAAAAATTTTGCTAGAATTTTAATAGGAATGGCATTAAACATTTCATTCAGAGAGAACTGACATCTTTACTATGCTGAGTCTTCCAAACCATGAACATGATATGTATCTTTATTTAGGTCTCTGACTTTTTTATTCAGTATTTTGTAGTCTGTGGAATACAAGTCTTATTTATGTTTTGTTAGATTTCTACCTAGTTTTTATTTGAGCAATTGTATTTTTTATTCTTTGTAGTCTGTGGAATACAAGTCTTATTTATGTTTTGTTAGATTTCTACCTAGTTTTTATTTGAGCAATTGTAAATGGTATTGTACTTTTAATTTCAGTGTCCACATGTTCATTACTCATATACAGAAAAATAATTCAATTTTATGCTGGATTCACTTAATTGTTCTAGGAGTTGAGATTTGTTCATTTGTTTTGGGGAGGGATTCCTTTTTGTTGATTCCTTGGGATTTTCTACAGAGACAATTATGTCATCTGCATATAAGGACAGATAAATTTCTTCATTTCCAATCTGTATGCCTTTTATTTCCTTTTCTTGCTTTGTTACACTGACTAGAATTTACAAAACTATACTAAATAAGAGTGGTGAGAGCTGACATACTTGCCTTGTTCCCAGCTTTAGGGGGAAAGTGTACAGTCTTTCGCCATTAAGTTTGATGTTAGGTTTAGGATTTTTATAGATTCACTTTATCAAGTTGAGGAAATTCCCCACGAGTCCTGTTTTTCTGAGAGGTTTTTTTTTTTAATCAAAAATGTTAAAATTTTCAAAAAAATTTTGCATCTATTGATATGTGATTGCATCTATGATCATATGATTTTTCTTCTGTAGCCTGTTAATACGGTGAATTACATTATATGATTTTCAAATGTTGAACCAGTCTTGCATCTCTGGAGAAAACCCCATTTGGTCGTGGTGCATAATTCTTTTTATAGAATGCCAAATTCTATTTGCCAACATTTTGCAAAAACCTTTGTGTCTATATTCATGTGGATATTGGTCTATAGTTTTCTTTTTCTTTTTTGTACTGTCTTTATCTGGTTTTTAGTATCAAGAAATACTGGTTTCATAAAATGAATTGGAAATGCTTCCTTTTCTTCTATTTTGAAGAGATTGTGTAGAATCTGGTATATGTTCCATGGGCACTTGTAAAGAATATGTACTCTGCTGTGGTTGGGTGAATCTTTCTATAAATGTCAATTAAAGTTTGTTGGCTGATAATGTTGTTGTGTTCTTCTATATCCTTGCTGATTGTCTGTTTAGTTGTTCTATCAGTGTTACTAGAGGAGTATGGAAATCTCCAACTATAATGAGGAATTCGTCCATTTCTACTTTCAGTTCTATCAGTTTTTGCTTCACATATTTTGCAGCTCTACTGTTTGATGCATGCACATTTAGGATTATTATCTCTTCTTGGTATACTGACCTTTTGCCATTAAATAATGTCCCTTTCTGACTAATTTTCTTTGCTGTAAAGTTTACTTTATATGATATTAATATAGCCACTTCTGATTTATTTTGATTAATGGTTGCATAATATATCTTTTTCATCTTTTTACTTTCAATCTTTCTACATTGTTATATTTGAAGTGAGTTTCTTATAGATCGCATACAGTTATGTTTTTTAAATAAACTCTGCCAGTGACAGTCTTATAGTTGATATATGTAAAACATTCACATTTAATGCAATTATTAATATGTTGAGAATTAAGCCTGCCATTTTATATTTTGTTTTCTGTTTTTTCTCTCAGTTTTTCATTTGCTTCCTTTTGCCTACCTTCCTATGGGTTATAATAAATCTATGTTATTTTTGAATGTATCTCTTTGTACAGTATTTTTAGTGATTTCTCTGGGTATTGCATTATATATAGATAACTTGTACTTCTACTGACACCATGGGGGCCAGGGAGGTGGTCTCATCACCACTGGACAGTGGTGAAAATCTTAACGCTCCATGCGGTCTCCTCTGACACCACTCCAGGTGAGGGGTTTCCTTGTTCCAGTGTGGAGAGTGTAGGCGTCTTTTCTGGTGTTGGTGGATGTGGGACCTTGGTTCTTCTGTGGTGTTTGGCTGGAGTGGAGCAGTTATTGTCTAAATGTTTTCTGTCTTCCTAAGCTGCCCCTTTCCTGGTCCTTTGGCTCGAGAGAGCAGGCTTGTCTTGGGGCTCTTTCTGTCTGCACTTGGTGTTTCCAGGTTACAGATTTATTAAGCTCCAAGTCTGGGATTTATGAGACAAAAAGAAAATCCAGGAAATTTACCAGCACGTTGTTCCTTGTGTCCTGAGGTTCCCATAGCTGGTCTGCTTTCTTCTTTTCATCTTTCAGAATCTTCTTATGTTTGTTTTATATATATTGTCCAGGGTTTGGGGCTGTACTTAGCACATGAAATGGGGAAAAGTATGTCTACTCCATCTTCCCAGAAGTGAACGTGCTTCTTCCATAGCTATTTAATGAAGATTATTTAAAACAATAGAAAGACCACCAGCACAGATGTTTTGAGAAGACAAATCATCAACTAGCCACTATATTGTCAGATAAATATATTTATGGTCAGATAAATACATAGTAGTTATCATAAAATTTAAATGGAACCTGTATTTACTCTGATTCCTTTCACCACAAAACTGGGTTTCAATTTAAGGCAAAGAAGAGTTTTTTTGTAATGTGGAATGGTTCCTTTTAATAATTCAAAAGATTTTCAGTTGTAATCTTGATATTATAAATGTTCTTATATGAAAGTACATTTGTATCAGATTATTAATAAATGCTTGAATTTTGTGGCAGGTTATAGATAAAGCAGTTCTCAGATTAAATTCTGCCACTAATACAAGCACTTATTGGCAGATAGCACAAAGGCAACCTGTTTTCTTAGCTAGATGAAGTCCCAGGCTCTGTCCTTTTTTTCGGCCAGACCACGGGGCATGCAGGATCTTAGTTCCCTGGTCAGGGATTGAACCTTTGCCCCCTGCAGTGGAAGCACAGATTCTTAACCACTGGACTGCCAGTCCCTTTTTTCTTCTTTCTTTTCCCCCCAGGCTCATCTTCTTAAACGCTCTAACCACACCTTGCATTAAAAAAATATTCAAGAAAATCATGAATTCTAGAGGCAAATTTAGTTAACCTCTCAGTCAACCTCAAATGACCAGAATCTTCTAAATTGTGGGAACACAAGAACATATTGTGTTCAAGTCTCAGGCACCCACCCCACATGTGAGGGAGGCAGGCTTCCTAGCTTCTTATACCCTTTCATGCAAAATGGGAGAGTTTCTCTAAAATATTTTAATCAATCCATATATATTAAAGACCAATAATTTCAGCAAAAAATTCTAAAAGCCATTGTACAAAATAGCAAACTATTAATTTCACCAAGGAGAACCCATTAGTAACGTTTAACAAATGTCTAGTCCTATTTTAATCCAAGATAAAGATGGCTGGAAGGGTTGAGGGGCTGTTTGCAAAGTATGTCGTTTGGTTAAATATCACCAAACTATTCCTAGAAACATGCATGCAGCCTAGGTTAACTGACTGCCCAAATGTGAATGAATTCCAAACAATTCATACACATACACTTACATGTCTATACTGAATTATTTAAAACATAAAGTTGTTGACCACATAATGCACACACTGTTTTAAATAACTTACCCTCCTATTCTCAACAACCCACTTAGAAGGAACAGCATATTCATATGTCAGTGTAGCATGAGCCCTCCACACCAAAAATTGTGCAGCACATTACTTTTATATTTTTATGCTCTTGTAAAAGCTAAGTAACTATTTATGCCCCATTTCTCATTTTTCTTGAAAACACCCACCAGCATCACGCTGTACATCACAGAGAATGCCGATTTAATCGCTGAGAAGTCAGGGCAGGAGGAAGGACAGAAGGAAGGCAGAAGTAGTGGACAGAGCATCTTACAGTTTTTCCAGAAGTGAAGCAGCTGGTAACCACTCTGTGTTGCAGAGTCACCTCTTGTAAGCTTCTGAAAGTCATTGCTTTTCTGATGCTCATACTAGGGTGGAGTAAGCACAGCATTCTTTAGAAAAGCTGTCTTCAGACTTTTTAAAAAAAACTTCTATCGTAGTAGAACAGAGGGAAGGGTTGATAAAGCTACCGCTATCCAGCCCTCTCCCAGGAGGGTGGTTCTCAAAATGTGGACCCCATCCCAGACTTGCTGAGTCAGAATCTCCAGAATTAATCCAGAATTAATGTCCAGAACCAGCATATTTAACAACCTCCCAGGTAACTTGGGAGATCTCTGCCTTCCTGCCTTGTGGAACACAGTTTGAAAATCACTCACTGTTACAATTAGTTTAATAGTCAACATAACACTGAAAATCACTCACTGTTACAATTAGTTTGTCAACATAACACAGAGAGGAAATTAGATCTCTATGGGCAACACTGTGTGGAAACAGAATGACCAAAAGCTCCAGTCACAGTGAACAATTAAAGGACAGCCAGCACAGGTGGTCCTGGGGCCCAGAGCAGGAGTGTCCCTGCCCAACCGAGACCAGACCCAGGCCAGACAGACCTCTGGTCGCTTTTGCTTTGTTGAGCTATGAAGTGAATAGTCATATAGGAAAAAATAGGGGCTTTTTACTTCCAAATTCCTTTCTTTATGAAATAAACTTCTTTAAAAATTGTAACTTATTGAAACACTTTAGTTCTTACTGAAACCTCTTACCATGGAAGCGTGACATTTAAAGAGAAATATATTAGTCAAAGAATGTAATTAATAAAAGGCGTTCTTTCTGAAGTCGACACCAGTGATTTCATTGATCAGCACCATAAGCTAACATCAATCACCAAAGGGACATGGGTAGCATTCCAATCAGAGGACAGAAAGGAGGAGTTTGGAGGAAGTGTGTGGTATAAAATCAAATATATGTAGAATAAACTAATACCTATGCTCTCAAAAAACAGAACAAAACAAAATTAGCTCTCATAAGCCAAACCACTGCAAGCAGGCAATATTGTTGTTAAAATTGCTTTTACATGAACTGTTTATGTTTTCAATGTTTTCTGACTTCTTGTATTGCTTTTCGTGTATGTAGGGATTTCACAATTTGGGATATAAAAACAAAGGAATGTTTGACTATACTTTTAATACCGTAAAAAACCTCAGAATGTCCAAGAAAGGAATAAATAGATTTAAAAATATGTATTTCCAAAGAATATATAGTGGCATATGGGAAAGTTCTTTATTAATTTAATTTTTTCAAAGAAAAGCAGAGATATGAAACTATGATTCAGTATGATGAGCTTGATCCCAATTTTGTAAACACATGAACATCTGTGTTTATTTGGGATGTACTGAAAAAAAAAACTGGAGTGAAATATACCTAAAATTTTAACAGTTAACTTTACTCTGGGTATTAAGAGTATATTATTTTCTACTTTATACATTTTTGTTTCAAAATTGTCTACGATAAATGTGTATTCATTTTATAATTAATATATTTTTAAGTGACCAAGTTTCCATTCTCTCAAAATAATTCTAGGATCTTTTTCTATTTATTCATGCGTGATTCATGTCCCTTTTAGCACTACCACCCCCAACCCATTTGAAAATATCCTTCAAGCACAAAGACATTGACCTCAAACTTCAACAAAGATCACTGAAGCTTTAAAATTCTATTCTAGACATCTCTAGGTGCCATATATTGGCGCATGTATTTCATATATAAACAAGTTATAGGGTAATAAGAAATTTTATTCTTTTTATCATATCAGGCAGAACCTGATGTGTCTGCCATTTTGCAATTCACATTCTGTTGTAGTAATTTTAGGCTTTATAGAGGATATTTCAAATACTAACAACTGAGACTTCACCTGTTGGAGAGTTATAGCTTGCGGATGTAAATCATGCATACATCCTGTTCCTAATTAAGGAGGAAGATTGCCGTATGTCATTGGAGACAACATAACAGACAGCTGCTTCTACCACGCCAGCCCTTGCATCTGTCAAAATATTGCTTAGAAATACTTGTGAGGATAAGACAAGGATAAATATACTCATGAGGCTGAGGATAATCACCAAACACACATGTACAAGACAAAAAAATTTGCTACATAAGATCTTTATTCTCAAGTTATTCCAGTGGCATATATAGCAAAGAGAGGGTTTGGGATTCACAGGGAAAATGGAAAGGGAATTCAAGCTCCAGAGTTGTTATATATAGGAGAGAGCTGGGGGCAGTAATCTCACTGATACAGAAGAAAGGTACCTGGTCCTGAAGCTGCAGTCAAACAGTCTTTGGTTCAAGTGCCAATTATCCCACTTATTACCTTTGTGACCACTGATGAATCACACAACTTGTTTGATCTCATTTGCTTCATTTGTGAAAGGAGAATTAAAATATCAAATGGATAGGATGACTATGAGAATTACATGAAGAAATATATGCAAATTATTTAGGTCATAATAAGTCTTTGGGCTCCCCAGTAAATGCCCATTCATTTCTGGTCCATCTCTGTGGAAGAAATTAAAGCATTTGGTTGTTGTCCGGAATTGGGTTCCACTGGCTCAGGTAGGGCAGGGTTGCTTCCAAGGTAGCACACGGCCCTGACAGCAAAAGAGCAAAAGTCAAGCCTGAACCCTCTAACACTATTTTTTCCAACTATGGGTCATGATACATTAGTGGGATATATAATAATTTAGTGTGTTGTGATTAACATTTTTTAAGTGAAATGGAATGGACCACATTAGAGCTCATCAAATGTGGTACGGGTAAATTTCATGGAACTCTTATTTTGGTTTCATATATGTGTGCACGTTCACGTATACATACTTCATTTTTGTGTGAAAGTATTTCTTACTGTGGATCAAGGTCAAAAAATTTTTGAAAACTACTTGTTTAGAGAAAGCCGGGTTTCAAAGTCCCAGCTCAAAGGCTCATGTCACACTGATTCAGAGTTTGAAAGAAGCGAGATAGGAACTAATTAGGAAGAGTGTGAGGGCAGGATGCTGGAACAAGCCTGAAGTATCCACAATTCCTATACTTATCAATGGTTATGTAGTGAGCCAGGCTTAACATGGGCATAGCAGACCCTAGATACTAGACGGATTTGGTTCCCAGGATGCTGGGGGTTAGCAGCTTCCTTCACATTCCCCAGGGAAACCACTGATCCCCACTGGGGCACCTGGGTTTTGTTCACCTCCTGCTTTGTGGTACGCCTCACCTAGGACCAGTTTTCTTACTTCCCTCCTGCCACGCACAACTCTTGGGGATGTTCTCATCCTTTCCCACGTCACCTCACTCGGTGCTCTGTGGACTCAAGTGCCCCTCATTATATTCTATGGCCAGTCCCCACACTCTCCCTCCCCCTCACATCCCAGCATCTGGCCCCAAGTGGAACTGACAGCCCACAGCTCAACTCAGAAAATCAGAACAGATGAAACCCTTCTCCAACCTTCAAATATTTGTCACCTCTTTAAATTTGATTAAATTAACTTGTATGCCTTCACCTAATCACCAGAACAGACCAGAGAGATGCAGCATCACCAGGAACCTCTTCCTAGGGCCCTGGTCCCAGAATGTTGCCACCACCAACAGGCAGGAGTCCTTCTGTTTGTCGTACCTCCCAGCTTATATTTGCCCACAAGGATCTCATGTACCATTATCAGGGGTCTTGCTGAGGTCCCAACAGCCTAGGTCTACCACTGTCCTGTGGGGCATTATCTTGATGCCATTGCAGGCTACCAGAATGCCGAAAATACTACCAGGAGGTCATGGGATGGTTTGTTAAAAATCCATTTGTAACACATAGTGAGAAAGAAGGGAAAAGAGACCAGGATGAGTTAACACACTTAAGATAGGGTGCAGCCAGGGTGGAAGGACCTCGCTGCTTGAATCCTGGGTTAGCAGTGTTCATTTGTCTTCTCTCTCTCTCTCTCTCTCTCTCTCACTCACACACACACACACACACACACACACACACACATCTTTCCTACTGATGCCATAGTCACAAAGATCAAAATTGAGAATTGAGTAAGGGGGCCCAAGGATGGAAGTTGCCCTGGGCCCATCACACATTGGCTCCATTGGAGAAACAAAGGGACAAGTACCTCTGGCCACAGCTATAGCTCACCAGTTAGCTGATGGCCAGCCCTGGGTTTATGTGTGTTTCTTGGGCAGAGGATACATGGGGCTAGAATGGCTCTGTGAATTAGGACCTCATTAATATTATGTGCTCATTTAGTAACATGAATACTTTATGCCTTTTTTTATATTTAGTATCTCATATATCCCATATACATTTATATGACTGAATATTTAATACCCAGGACCTCATGAATATCAGATATCTTTTGGTCACTTTATGCCTTCCCATCTATGTTTAACACATATGTCCTACTTACTAACTGCTTGCCTATATCTAACACACCTTAAAATGTTTCACCTATATTTTACAAATTTATTCATCTTCTATAATAGAATTGACTTATTTCAAAAGCAAGTGCACATTACACCAGTTTGCTCTGGTTGCCAGTTTAGTAGGCAATTCATTTAAGGAAAGTTAAATTTCCTTCCATTTAGAAGGAAATTCATTTAAGCCAATTGACCTATACTGACATGGGGACTCAGCCTGGCCTCCAGAGCAGGCTGGCTGGGTTTAAACCACTACGAGCCACGTGAGTTTAGTCAAGTCACTTATCTCCCTGTTTTTCAGTTTCCTCAGATGTAAAACAGGGATGATAAAAGTATCTACTGCACACAGCTATTGTGAAGATTAAATGAAACCATCTAAGCAAAGTAATTAGAGCAGTGCCTGGCACATAATAAATGCGATATAAGTGATACTGTTATAATTTTCCATAGACTCCTCAGGCAGGTGCCTGGGAACATCTCTTTTTCATCTAAGCCATCATCTAGGCTGAATGGCATCTCTAGGTCTGGAATCTACTTCCATCCCCTTTGGGAAAGTTAGGATGGTGCTTATCTTATTCCAGATTATGTTGACAAGGCAAAACAAATGTAAACGTGACATGATTGCAACACAACGAGGTCAGCCCAATGCCTAGAGTACTACAATCTCCAGTTCACTTCCCCAATTGTCTCAAAATCACAACAATTTCCCACATTTTTATCCTTCTTTTAACTCACAATTCCTATTCTCTGTAGAACCAATTTCAGCGATTTATCTGGCTATGGTTTTCTCTATTCTCTGGCCCTGCTCAATGTAAAGCTCTACATCTGTTAGCTACCCTCTGAACAAATGCAATCTGCCCCTCCGTCCATTCTTTACACTTAGCCAGGAATGCATCATTCTGGTGTCTTAAACCACAGCTCGCACATCCAAATTCCATTTGTCAATACCATCTGCATAGCCAGACACCTCCCTCCAAGACCTTCCCCTATCATACAAAGGCAGAAATGATGAATAATGATCATAGCGACCATTTGCCAAATATCTGCTATGTGCCAGGGAGTGTGTTTAGGGCTTTCCACTGACCTCTAATCCTGGTACCATAGGCACTATTGTTAGCACCCACCGGCTTTTGTGTGAAGTGCCTCCCAGAAACCCAGAGACAGGAGAAACCAATACATAATAGATCAGAAATATGCTGTCACCTTAAATACCCAGAAAGTGAAGAATCTTGCATTAATGGATCAAAACCAGATGGAATGTGTCAAATTATCTAAAGAAAGACTGTGTCACAAAAACTCTAGAAAGAAGAAGTCAGTCATTAGTTGGTGGACCTAAGAATCATTCTGAATTCCTGCTCCCTTATCACTTTCCACAGGATGGAAAAGCCAAACACTTGCCTTCCCAGCCTGCTTTGCAACTGGAGGGGTGAGGTCATATAACACAATTCTGGCCAGTAAGAAATAAGTGGGAGTCTTCTGGGGATGACACAGCAGTTTTTGCTTTCATAATAAAGGGGACAGGTAAGGATGACGCCACCCCTGCCTTCACCTCTTACTGCCTTGAATGAGAGATGTAATGCTTGCAGCCAGAAAAGACATGACATTTAGATTCAGACAGATCTGTTTCCTCACTTACTGGAGGTGTGGCATTGGGTAAATTCCTTAACATGCCTCATCTGTAAAATGGGTTTAATAATACCTGTAGATGTTCCAGTGACAAGGGAATGATGCACCACAATGGTCAGATGTTCAATCCTCAGCTGGTACATATAGTTTCCAAGTGGCAGCTCCATGGGATTGCCAATTATCATCAGAAGGCACTCTCCACCGTTGCTACTCTCTGGGTGCTTCATCCTTTGCTGATTTCCTTGGCCCTGTCCATGTCTCTGAAAAAAATCCATTCATTAAACTCTCTCCAGGGGCTTCCCTGGTGGTGCAGTGGTTGAGAGTCCGCCTGCCGATGCAGGGGACCCAGGTTCGTGCCCCGGTCCGGGAAGATCCCACATGCCGCGGAGCGGCTGGGCCCGTGAGCCGTGGCCGCTGAGCCTGCGCGTCCAGAGCCTGTGCTCTGCAACGGGAGAGGCCACAACAGTGAGAGGCCCGCGTACCGCAAAAAAAAAAAAGAACTGTCCAAGTGACCATTTCAGTGTACCATCTATTTCCTGCTACAGTCCCAACTGACGCAATCACTGATCGAGTATGCTTGTTGTGGAGACTTCACTCCAACAAAGAGGAGCCAGCCCAACCAAGTCTCAGAGGCCCCTTTGATCTAAAGGCCCCCGAGCCAAGCCTTCCTTCCCTTCATGTCTGCTGTTGACCCCTAAGTTACCAAGAAAGGATCCTGGCCCTGGCCTCCCTGCTGGAACATCAGTACCTACCTCAGGGACACACACACACACACACACACACACACACACACACACACACACACACACACACACACACACACACACACACACACACACACATGCAGGCAGGGTCAATAGCTGCATTAAATTTTCAGAGGAATAAAGAAAAATCAGGAAGGACTGAAACACTTTAAACTCCATCTAGTTTCATGCTATATCCCTAAAGCCTACTACAACACAGTGGGTGAGCTCAAGAAATGACTGTGCCTCTTCCCCACCCCAGGCCTGGGAGAAGGAAAAGCAGGGGTGACAAGGCAAAGCCTCCCTTATAACTCTGCTGGAGAGAGAAGGCCAGCAATTATTAGGTAATCTCAGCAGCCTGGAGCTACTTTCCTGTTACGTATCATGCACACACCCTCCATTAATTTTAATCACATTATCAAAATCTTCAGTTCCCTTGTTTCCATTTGGCATTACTTCTCTTATTTTATCCTGGATTCCTTCAAGAATCCTGACACACTGAGGTGTTGAGAAGCAACTTTCCTTAAGCTTGGTGGCCAACTTCCATTCATCATTCAATATAAAAATTAACACAGCAGAGTCCCAGTTCCTGCT
>NW_006773723.1:1824528-1826361 GCF_000442215.2 Lipotes vexillifer
CCTGCTGAATCATGCCCTCTGTCTCCACACTTTGGGTAGCCTTGGGCTCTCAAGAGAGCTTTTGCTTCTGGCTCCCCTTGCTAAGTGGCTTGTTGGGCTGCCTGGGCATTCTGGGCTTCTGGGTGTAGGCAGCTCAGCACCACCTACACCATCTATCCCTACTCCTGTTATCTTGGGACAAGCCTTTGCTGCTGCCAGGACAGTCGCTTGCTATTGCCAGCAATTCATCAGCAATCAGCAGCAATTAGCAGCAGCCTGAGTTAACACACATTAGAAACCACTCAGCAAACTCAGAAAGGAAAACCTCTGAGGATTTTAGAGAATGGCTGACCTCTTCCCATCCTCCAGCTGCAGTGAGAAGCCTTATGCCCATCTCTCCAGAACTCTAAAGAGGCTGCCAATATACACTAGATCTTGTAAACCCAGGAGAGGCTATACCTTCTTCGGGGTCTGCAACATATCTTTCCAGAGCTCCCACCTTGAAATAGGGTTTGGCTAGATGGCAAGCAACTAGCTTCATGCTGTCCTGTGATGAAGGCTCAGAAGTCATTCACCTTGAGCTCCTTCCATCAGCAAAGTGGCACCAAGGGATGAATCTTAACACCTTCATTATTCCATCTAAGCCACCAATTGGCGGTGCACACCAGCCAATGCCCAGATGTCAAAGTCTTAAAAGACAAGACACAGCCATCAGTATGGAACTGCTGGTCATCTCTTGGAGAAAACCACTCAGCAATCTATCTACATATCATTAAAAAAACATTTACTGAGCCTCTCCTATGTTCTAGGCACAGTGCAGGCACTGGTATTCAGAGCTGAGGAGTTCACAGCCTGGAAAGATAGAGTGAGATCTAGGTAGATAGTTACCATACAGTGTGATAAACCATGGTAGCAAGAGGCATCGGGTGCTGAGGAAGCCTATAAGAGGACACAAGAAAGCCTTCCTGAGAAGTTGATGCTCGAACACAGCCTTAAAGAACAAATAGGACTTAGCACGGCAAAGACGGCAGAGGCCACATCACGCACAGATGCTCTGATCCTGGGGCATCTGGGGAGCTGCATTGGTAGGTCAGGGGATGGGATGGGCACAATGCGGCAAGAGATGAGACTGAAGGAGGAGGGTCAGTGGAGGCAAAACTTAAGAGTTTCTTGATGAATTCCAAGGTTCTTTCAACCACTACCTCTATTTTCTAAAAATAGAGCCATGAACGAATGGAATTTTAGAAAAGAAGAGAACTTGGACATCAACTAATGTCACCAAGTAAGCTAAGGCCCAGGAAGGTCAAATTAGGATTGGAGGCAGCACATGGAGATGATGGGATGCCAGTAGATCACATAAGACTTGACAGTCCACCAAGCTCTTTCATCATCACGTATCAAGAACAGAGGGAAACGCAAACAAGTCAAAAGACCTAATCTATAAGCATTCTTCAACAACTGCCTGGCCTTGGGTCTTCAGTAAATCCTTTTATGGCTCTGGATCTGACTTTCACATCTACAGGAGGAAGAGGCGGGATCATTAGTGCTCTTTCCGGTTCTGACATTCCTCATTTCTAGAATCTGATACTACAGAGCCTTTACTGTCAAGTTGGAAGAAGGTAACTTCTCCTATGAAGACCTACAGTTGTAATTTTCTGAAGGTTTTCGGGGTGGCTCTAACTCATATTTCTAATCATAATCCATTTCCCATTTAAATCAACTGGTGATGCTTAATCTAGCATCACACTTATTGAAACTGTCTGCAATTAAACCTCCAAACAAGGTACCTCTGTGATCTCTAGAAAGCCCTCTGATCCCAAAGAAGTCATTGTCTCACTCCAAACTGACACTCTT